>NC_054080.1:46793248-46948248 GCF_017639655.2 Falco naumanni | reverse complement strand
CCTCTCTAATATTTTTGTCTGGTTGGTGATTGTGCAATGTAGTGAGGCACGATGAAGTCCCACTGTGAATCTTCACTTCTAGTATCACCAAGGTTGTAGCACAGATCTGTTATAAATTGAGACCACAATGGATCATAATCCAATTAAAATTTTATTAATTATAGCAAGTAGAATATGAGCAAAGACAGCGCTGGACGGCAGGGGAGTCTGCGCTCCACCAACTGCCGTGCTGAGCAGTTCAAACAGTCCCTTTTTATACATCTTTACTTCCATGTTCATGAGGTAGTGGAGTTATGCTTTTGTTGTTAGGGGGGTCGTTTTCTGCCTCCTGCTGGTCTTCCTCCTTTGTCTCATTGCCCTGTTTCTGTCGGTTCCTGGACACCTGGTGGCATCCTGGACACCTGGCGGTGATCGTATCTTTTCACAAGTGGCATCCTGCACACCTGGCAGTGATCGTATCTTTTCACAAGCGGCATCCTGCACACCTGGCGGTTATCTTATCTTTTCACAAGCGGCATCCTGGACACCTGGCGGTTTTCACAAGCGGCATCCTGGACACCTGGCGGTTATCTTATCTTTTGTTGTCTAATCTTTACATTTACATATGGACTTAACATAAATTTAAATAAACAATACCCTAGTCCATAGTTTCTTACAATCCCCCCTTTTTCTTTTTATCCTATTATTGTTTATTAGACACTGCTTTCATTCTCGGCACTGTGAACAAACCTTTTTCCACAATCCCAACATTTATCGTAACACTCACAAGGTAATACGTCACAATTACAATAGGCATAATTGGGTAATACATATAATAATAACATACAAAACCAAAACTTAAAAATAACACTTTTTCTTAACACATTCCCTTTTTTTTACATGCGTCACTATCATGGCTAGACTATAGGGATTTCGCATGCGCGGTCTTTCCAGATTTTCCCAACACATTCTGTGGGGCTTTAAAATCGCGCATGCGCATGCTCAAAGGTATACACGGACCATTCGCGTGATCAACAATGGCTACTGCATGCCCAGATGAAGTCCCAAACCCATTTCCCGAGCTTACCACTCCAGTAAGTCTGTTAATGGTAACATTCATGGCACTATGGCCAAATGACAGGTCCCTGTTTTCAATGTAAGGTTTTCTCACCACCAGACCACCACGTCACCTGCCAGGGAAGAAGGGTCTAGAGTGGACATTTCCCCTTCCGAACATTCTGTAAGGTGAGTGTTCTCAAAACGTTTAACCTATATGGTTCATTAGAAAGAAGATCAAAAACTTTTTCTTCCTGTTGCTGTTTAGGCAGAGGGTGCGTTTTTCTGTCATCTCACGTCAAGAACTTATGGCGGAGGTGGAAAAGTATAAAAGACGTTACCATATCCTCGTCTTTGCATTCCTGGCGCTTGTTTTTGTTGCTATTCTATTTTTTTTCTTACTCAGCCTACATTGTTATCTGAATTGTTAAGAGTCAATTGTTTCCAAATTCTTGTTGGCTATTAAAATGTTATTTTGTGTGTACATTTTGTCATACTACTCGCATTTGTTTAATGCCATCGGGTGAAACCATAATAGCAAATTGCATGTTAGTTATAACGTGTCGAATTAATATTATAAAACATGGAACAGCACATGGCAAAAAACAATAAGGTGGCTAATCCACATAACAAATAAAATAGGATTCGTTTTACCGAGGGGCTCCCGAGAAGCTAGGAAAACAAGTCAATATTCGTCTTTCCAAGTTCGGACGGGAACATGGGCTAACTTTCCTGTCTCTGATGTGATTTGTTTAACTACCTCACCATTGTCATCAATTTTCAAACAACAATTGGAAACATTTACTTTACCACAAACACCTCCTTCTTCGGCTAGCAGGTAATCCAGAACCATCCTGTGTTGATAAATTGCATTTCACATCAAAAGCTTTAGCTGTTTGATTAGTAATAATTTCCAAGACAGCCTGTAGACGAATTATATGATTCAGATTGTAGATAGGTTCTCGAGCGCCGTTAATAAGTTCATTAGGAATCCAAGTTGCAGGTCTATAATACTGTATGATACATTGGGGTGTCCATTCATTTAATAAATATTGGTACCCCCCCCAATTCTTGGGAGTCTGGAAAAATCAACTTGCCACTGTTGCCCTGGCTAATTTTCAAACACATTTCACATCGCTGAGTCACCTGTTTTATTACCGTATACAAGTTCTGCCCTATCAATTTCTGTTTTAGACTTTTTTATATAAATTATCAGCTCCCCAATGCATCTTATTATGTTCTATTACGGCTGTGGTCCATATTAAATTGGATGGTACCACTATACGACCATCCCTCAAATAAGTCCACTTATTTATTTTATCATTCATGTCCTGAATGACCTTTAAGTTTTCTTTAGAATAATTGGGCTCCTGATCTGTACTTACAGTTTGGATTTTACCGTCTGGTATTAAGGATAATTCCTCCTTTCCTACCTCCTCTGCTACTTGTATGGCTTCATGGTCGGCCAGGCGGTTTCCAGTTTCCAAATCAGTGCCTTAATGGGCCATCTTATGTTCTTCCTTCCTGGACGACCCTCTTATAACAGAGGGGGCCCTTCCTCACATCAAGGTCTGGCATGGCATATGTCCCCACCGCTCAACGCCTACTGGGTTGCAGCCAGCAGCAGAGCTCAAGATCTTTCTTGGTGGCAAACACAGAGGCCAACCCAGTCTTGCCCTTGATTGTGGTAGGAGGCACTTGACCAGCCTTATTCCTTGTACTTTGTTGTCTTACCCAATCTTCTTCTGACCCATAGACTGGCCAAAAGACATTTTTAGAAATCTTCTTCCCTCCCCATATCTTAGTACAATATTCTATCATCTTCTGCTTATCTTTCCCTAGGGTTCCAGGGAAATATCTCCAATTGTCTAAGATATATGCCAGAGGGGTATTCTTAGGTACAGTGGGTACCCATCCCATGGGATTCGAAGGCTTGCTGCCCTTCGCCCCCATCTTCTGGAATATCCACAAACATACACTCACTCGCTCCCCTTGTTCCTGGCCCAGTCCCTCGCGGGAGATGGGAGACGCAGTACTTAAGAGTCCGCACTCGCTTGGTTCAGTATATCGAACCTCTCACCCGTTATATTCCAGGAAACCCAATCCCGCCCGAACGGCAAACCTTGCAAAAAAATTCGCAATATACTTACGCGTCCTGCGTCTTCGTCCGGACTCCCGTGCACAGAATTTTTATGGGATTTTACCGGTTTCTCCTTTGCTCATTATTCTAGAATTTAGGTTCATCGGTAAGGTTGGAGTAAGCTGTTGGTCGCGGGGCCGCGAAATGTCGCGGGGCGCCTCCCCGGAGGACCAAAGCCCACTGTTCCTTATCCGAGTCACGGCACCAGAAATTGTTATAAATTGAGACCACAACGGATCATAATCCAATTAAAATTTTATTAATTATAGCAAGTAGAATATGAGCAAAGACAGCGCTGGACGACAGGGGAGTCTGCGCTCCACCAACTGCCGTGCTGAGCAGTTCAAACAGTCCCTTTTTATACATCTTTACTTCCATGTTCATGAGGTAGTGGAGTCATGCTTTTGTTGTTAGGGGGGGTGTCGTTTTCTGCCTCCTGCTGGTCTTCCTCCTTTGTCTCATTGCCCTGTTTCTGTCGGTTCCTGGACACCTGGTGGCATCCTGGACACCTGGCGGTGATCTTATCTTTTCACAAGTGGCATCCTGCACACCTGGCAGTGATCGTATCTTTTCACAAGCGGCATCCTGGACACCTGGTGGTTTTCACAAGCGGCATCCTGGACACCTGGCGGTTATCTTATCTTTTGTTGTCTAATCTTTACATTTACATATGGACTTAACATAAATTTAAATAAACAATACCCTAGTCCATAGTTTCTTACAGATCTGAGGAAAAGCAATCTAATTCACTGTTCCTCGTTCCTGTTTATCTACTTACCACAGTGTACACTTACACTGTTTAAAACCCACCCAGCCTGCCTCATTTGTGGATGAGGATTTTCCTTGGGTTGACAGCATTCTTACTGTAGATCTGGTTCAAGCTTACTTTAGTAGGTCAGCAAGAAGTTTGGTATGTGATGACTATTCCCTGAGTTCCCAAGGGAGCCTGTTCAATGATTTGTACACAGGACCATTTGACTCCCAGAGGAGACCAGGTCAGACCAGGTTTAAACAGGATTAGGCTAAAGTAGATTTTCCTTAGTTGTATTTTAAGTAGCATGGGATTTATGAGGGGAAAGTAGGTTTATAACCCTGGAAAAATCTTGATCCCTTTCAGTCTGGTTACAGTCTTCAAAGTGAGACTGAGCAGTTTTCTTTGATTACTATGCTGGACTTACCTGATGGATAATATCCATATGGGCTTACGTATTTCTACTAGAAGATCACCTTCGGTTTGACCGTGCAGGACCAAAGACTTGGTTGTTTTGCTGCCAGTTCAGTCACAACAGTTCACGGAAAGTTCACCAAATACCAGATTTAGGGTAAGGAGGAGTTAAGGACAGGCCAGAGAGGTGAGACCACCACACATGGATTTGCAAGGGCTGCTGAGGAATTGCCGTTTCAGTCTCCTGTCGAGAGGAATTGGCTGGTAGTTTCAAGTGTGTAGCAGTGATGCAAAGGCTGGCATTTACCACCCATGGCTTCAAGGTGTGCTAGCTGAGTCTGAGCCCTTAACCTGCAGGTTGCAGAAGTGGGTTATTTGCTTTCAAGATTATACTATGCTTACATGTAATCACCTGGCAATAAATAAAAGGACCATCAGTGAGAATAGTTCACTGGTTCCTCAGCAAGATCTTCTAAGCCAGACTTTAGAAATCCTATTATGATAGGAAATTGCCTCAGGGTGCAAGTTAATTTACTCAGGTTTCACCTAAGGAGAAGTTGTTGTGTTTACCAGTTTGTCACCTAGTGAGGGTGAATCACAGGTCAGGACAGAGTCATTCCTCCGTGTGAACTGGTCTTGAGTAAACGGAGGCATTTAGCACTCATCCGCAAATAGCTGCTGGAGGCTGTATTGGTGAATAATAACATTAGGACTTTTACAGCCTTCTTCCTCTTCATTTCCCAGGGTAGTTCACGGTGCGGGTAAGGGTTGCTGTCCCTTGTGCACAGAGGAAGGACGCAGTACCCCCCGTACCCCCTCGAAGGTGCGGCTGAGTCCTGCGGGACGCATGGCAGGGTGTTTGCTGTTTGCCTGCAAAGGCTGATATGTAATAACACAGACTTAAAGCAACAAGTAGCAGATTTGCATTCAGGGTAAGAAAGAGTTAAAACAGAAGTGCTGTTGCAGAGGCAGGCTTGTGTGACCTGCAGAGCAGGAAGAGCATCTCCTGCCCTGAATCCTGATGGTGAGGAGGAGGGGGTTGCTGTTGCTGACGATTAAGCAGAAGGACCCGACAATGTCACCCCAATTGCTGCAGCATTTGCAGCACAACAGGACCGGTAACGGCCCCTTTAGGGCAGGCAATGGGTACGAGGAGAACAGAGGTGAGTCTTTAATGGGGAAATTTAGGAAAGTTGGTTGTGAAAGACTTATCAGCATAATCTAATAGGACTAGATAAAGGTTCGAGTTGATTGTTACTAGATAATCGTGATGTTGAAAAGTTGATATAAGGAATAGGGAAGGTGTACAGAAGGTAAGAGAAGAAGAGCTGGGTCGTGCTAAACTGGTAGAGGAGAAGAGGCAGAGACAGAGGAGGAATGTCAGGCAGAAGTGAAAGTGAATCCCTTTCCTATGGGATCAGATCACTGTGCATATTGTAGGGAAGTGGACACTGGAAGCGAGATTGCCCTAAGCTAAAGAACCAGCAAGGGGTTCTGGTGAACTAGGGACTAGGAAAAATGAGGTGGAATTTTTAGTGAATACAAAAACAACGTATTGGTGTTAAACTTCAGTGAAAAGAATTTGTTACAGTTGTGGGAGCTGCTGGCCACCAGGAAAACATCCTGAAACCTTTAAAGTACAAACTAAGAAAACAATAAGAATCCCAAATTCACCAAAATAATCAATTAACTGAAATCTTGAGCTTATCTTTAATTCAACAGAAAAGTGGAAAAGAGGATCTCCCTGAAGTAAAAGAAATCTTTAACCAGGTATATCTGGGAATAAATTCCAGGTAAGGCGAAAAATGCTTTACCTGTTACAGTAAAAATGATAAGCAGGAGGCCTGCCTAACTCAGGTAAAACAATATCCCTTGGTCAACAGGGCTGTGGGGGATATTGGCGTAAAAACTAAAATAAAATACACTCTGTAATAGTTCTGCTAATGTGAATCTGTGTGGTTTGCCATGACAGTGACTTGTTATGGGATGCGCAGATGAAACTGCATTGACAACGAAGTACAAGGAATAAGGTTGGTCAAGTAGCTCCTACCATAGTCAAGGGCAAGACTGGGTTGGCCTCTGTGTTTGCCACCGAGAAGAATCTTGAGCTCCGCTGTTGGCTGCAACCCCGTAGGTGCTGAGCGGTGGGGACATATGCCATGCAAGACCTTGATGTGAGGAATGACCCCCTCTGTTATAAGAGGGTCATCCAGGAAGGAAGAATATAAGATGGCCCATTGGGGCACTGATTTGGAAATTGGAAACCACCTGGCCGACCATGAGGCCAGAAGAGTAGCAGAGGAGGTGGGAAAGGAGGAATTATCCTTAATACCAGACGGTAAAATCCAAACTGTAAGTACAGATCAGGAGCCAAACTATTCTAAAGATCTAAAGCTAATTCAGGACATGAATGGTAAAATAAATAAGTGGACCTATTTGGCAGATGGTCGTATAGTGGTACCATCCAATTTAATATGAACCACAGCCCTAACAACATAGTAAGACTCACTGGGGAGCTGACACGATATATAAAAGTCTAAATCAAAAATTGATAGGGCGAAACTTGTACACTACAATAATCAGGTGATTCAGAAATGCGAATTGTGTTTACTTAATAATCCCAATGTAACAAATAGAATAAAACTAGGGAACATTAATAGAAGAAATTATCCAGGATAACAGTGGCAAGTTTATTTTTCTGAACTCTTAAGAAAAGGGGGGTACCGATATTTATTAGTTATGACTGATACATTTTCTGGTTGGCCAGAAACTTTCCCTTGTTGAACAAACAAAGCAAGAGAGGTAACAAAGGGATTGTTGAATGAGATTATTCCCTGTTTTGGGGTACCGGCAACAATCTCTTCTGATAGAGGCTCACACTTCTGTGCCAAAATAATACAACCAGTGAGTACAGTATTAGGAATAGATTGGCAATTACATACTCCTTACAGACCTCAAGCAAGTGGGCAAGTGGAAAAAATGAACCATTTAATTAAACAACAAATAGCAAAAATAGGGCAAGAAACAAATCTGACTTGGCCACAATCTCTCCCTTTAGCATTACTAAGAATCCGAACTAAGCCAAGAACAAAGGAAAAATTAAGCCCTTTTGAAATATTATGGGAGACCGTACCAGTTACAATTTGCTGGAGAAGATCTAAGACAGTTGGGAGAGGGATATTTGTGCGAATATGTGAAGGCCCTCCAGGGACAATTAAAGGTTATAAATAAACAAATATTGGGAACAAGGGCCAGGGGGTTAGATCAACCAATTCACTCCTTTAAACCTGGTGACTATGTGTATATAAAGACTTTTTCAGGGAAACCTTTAGAAGAAAAGTGGGAAGGACCCTATCAGGTGCTGCTGCTGACCTTCACCGCCCTCAAGATAAGAGAACAACCAGCCTGGATTCACTATTCTTGGATAAAGAAAACTCCTGAGAAATCATGGGCCGTCACCTCAGCAGGACCCATGAAACTACAATTTATTAGATCATAATTATAATAGTAATAATTTCTGTAATAGTAATTTATTTAATTGTAATAACTTCTAGAAACACAATGGACTGTCAAAAGGATCAGGGATATTTGTGTACAGTTATTCTGATCTTAATTGTAATAACTGTAGAGATTTTAGAAACTGAAACATGGATAAACAATACCCATCTTCAAACACTGCCAAGAATTGTTAATGCCACGAAAGCTAAGGAATGCTGGATATGTACCTCTCTTCCTAAGGGAGGCCTGATAACACCCTTGTATGGGGTGGCCTCCCAAAACTGGAATTATCTAGATGGCAAACGGCCTACCTGGCCAGACTTTTGGAAAAAGCCAGGCAATGGTAAAGAATGCTGTCTATATGATGACAAAACATATAAGTTGGGTCCTAGATTTGATTTACAAATATTAAACCAAACCACCACAGTCGTTACGAAAAGTGATAATAACTCATTGGAAAGCTCAAACAAGACAGGAGGAGCATGTCCTGGAAACCCAGGGCAAAATACTTGTTCCCAATCTGATGGATGGAATGATTAAACAAGACATCCATAAGATATGGAACATGGTGCAGATCCTGGATGAAATTACTACAGACAATTTCTCATGGAGTTTTGAAACTATACGGAACAAACTGACTTCGTGGTTACCTAATTTGGAATGGTTAAAGCATGCTTTTGTTATAATACTTATTGTAATAGTTTTAGGAATAATATGTGTATTACTTCAATGTTTTGTTTGGTGCTGTCAAAGAATGATCATAAGGCATAATGATTTTTTTGTAGTTGCAAAAGAATTTGCAAAAGTTGTTAGAAAAGGGGGGAATGAATAGTGAATGCTGTACCACTTATCTAAAGGATGATGCACCTATGTTTAAAGTCGGGAGATGTCCAAGGACCCTTATTGCAACATGACGGATGCACAGACTGCTAAGTCCTTGGGTTGGTTATCTTTAGAAGGGGCATTTGGTCTTAGATTCCTGTTGTACATGCAACGTGGCGAAGATCAAGACTTTAAACGTGGCGGCTAAGGAATAGAGTCTGCGTAGAGACAACTCCTTAAGGACATTGCGCAGGCACGCGATATGTAAATGAATTCTCAGAATTGTAACGAATATGTAAACAATTTCTTGGAAAACTAATGAATAGGTATGAGTAGCTTGTATAAAGGGGGGACTGAAAAGTCCCCTCTGTGTGCATGACTTTGGTGGAGCGATCCCCCATGCACCCAGCGCTGCCGAATAAAGATAACCTCCGCTCGCCTGCATATTGCTGACTGATTCTTCAAATCACTATCTTTTTATTCTAGTTTGTGCAAAGGGGGAGCTAGGTGGTAATTCACAAAAACTTACGTCTCAACGCAGAGTAAAACACTTCATAGACTTATAACAATCGTTTACTGTTTAGTCACATTTAGTTCTCACTGGTTCTTACAAACCTTGCCTCCATTTAAAAGTACAGCTTTTTTTTTTCCCACCTCACATGATGTTCTGTGAGGAGGGGGCTTTTTTAGTAAGGGGCTTTCTTTGTACGAGGGTGGATCTTTTAGTGTGCTAATTAAGACAGTTCACAGTTCAAGTAATTTTCTGTTGGCTCTCATTAACAATTTGGTTCCCCTTGAGCTTTTGTTATGCCCTAGCTTGACATATTCATGGTGTTCTCCCAACGCAGTGTTTTGTTAACAGTTTTTAACGTCCTGTTTTTTTCAAATTCCTTCTTGTTTTTATTATAGATATTTGCCTATTTTGTCTAAATTTAAACTTAAAATGATAGCCTGGTCTTTTATTAATCACCTATCTGCAAGCTGGTTGACTACAATACCACTGATCACAGAGGGGGATGGTGAGTTACGGTACCAGGAGCAGAGGCGGTACCCAACTGCAGAGACCCAACCCATCTTTCAGCAAGAGAAGCACATCATTCGTGTCTAGAGCAGCAGTGACAGTGCCAGGCTCCAGACGCAGCTCTCCTTGATTCTTCAAGGGTGTCTCTGCCACACCCCTGCTTATCCTGAGCTCTGGGGTTGCCACAGCTTATCCCTTTCCCAAGGGCAGGGAGGGCCAGGGGACGTGCAGTAGCCCTTTGGCTGAAGGCTGAGCAGGCGCTGTGCCAGCCACACCTCCACTGGGCTGTGCTAGCAGGCAAACACAGGTGAAGCCTAGGGGTGATCGTTCCTACCTTCCAGCAAGCACTGTCCCAAAAATCTTTTACCTGATTCTATGGAGGCTAGAATCCGCCCACCCCCTCCTTGATCAGGCTATTGAAAATCTTTAATCGCTGGCGTTGCAGTTCAGTAAACAACTGTGTCACACCCCTGCCAAACAATAAAAGCAGCAATAGGCAAGAATATCCTTACTCGGTTGGGCTTCTGTTCCCAGACCTCAGAAACACCCTTACTCTGTAACTCCTGCAGCAGCTTTTGCTTCTCTCTTTCATTTCATCCCACTCTCCTCCTGGTAGCTCTGGAACAGTCTGAAGCAAACCTGTCTGATTTTCTTAAAGCAGTTTGCATGATTTGAAAAGCTGCTAGGGTGGGTGGGTGTTTTTTTAACTATCTGTGGTAAAAGGTTACGCCAAGAACATCTTTGCAGAGCCTACTAGTACTGGAGAAAGAAAGTCAATATATGCACAGCCTCCTTCTGAGTATTCATATGCTGTTTTGGGCTACAAATAGAGAGCTATTTTTAAAAAAGCTGACACAACGTCTCTATTGATTGCAAGTCCTAAGCAGTCACAGTAACTTGAACTTTTTTTCTGCTAACTATGACTTCTTTTAGGGCACGTTTTACTAGCATCAGTTAAGTTGCTGACTTCTGTCTACTTTTTTTAACCAAATACAATTTAGTTAGGTGGAGTACAGGCAAAGGGATTGTATGAAATCCCTGTGTTTTCCCAAACCTAGTCATTGTGGGTTTTTTAAAACTTTGTACAAACACACCTCATCGGTGTGCAGCTCTTTCCTAGATGAAAGCTGGATCTGAAAACCCCTGCACCTCGCTTTCCTACCTTAGTTGTCAGAGTGCCATGTGTAGAGAAGTGAATCCTCGTGGTTTTCAGAGACCAAATGCGTGCTTTTGCACTTGTTTTAAAACCTTTTGTTTATGCAGGGTTACAGCCATAAGCATAGTATATGGCTTTTTTGTTTCCTACTCTTTGGGAAGAGCTGTTCTCAGCCCACGAAGGTAGTAACACAACCAGCTTAGAAGTCTCATTCAGCTTAAAATAACCTGTGGCTAACCACAGTCTTTTCTGCATGGCTGCTCCCTGCTGACATGTCCAAAAGTAATTGCTGTGTAGGTTCTACCACTGCACAAAACTTGCTGGAGAGAAAGGGTGGCCAGGACAGTAAGGCAAGGTCACCCTGCTGTGGGTTGAGCCCTGACACTACCATCCTGGTGTGAGCGGGTGTCCTGGCTGCCATTCTTCTCAACAGCCTGATCCAGTCAGCCTATGCCCCTTCAGCAGTCCTGGGCTGGCTAGCGGGGCTGTGGGAGTCTTAGCCACACCTGCTGCAGTGCTACCCCTAGCCC
The DNA here is from genome assembly GCF_017639655.2 of Falco naumanni. Lineage (NCBI taxonomy): Eukaryota > Metazoa > Chordata > Aves > Falconiformes > Falconidae > Falco > Falco naumanni. The sequence goes on along the minus strand of NC_054080.1, from coordinate 46,936,881 downwards.
ATCCTGTCCTGTCACAGCAATGCCTCCTCCAGCCATGGCCAGCCTCTCCCTTCAGTGACTTAGTAGCTGAATAATAGCCTTTTTTTTTTTTTTTCTGTCCCTCCTGTGTATTTACCAGGAATTTCAGTATAAGGAAATTGCATTTAGAAAGAAATCAAAATTAAAGAAACTAACTGGCATCTTAAGGTTTCCCTTTTCTAAGGCTACATACTAAGAACAAAGCTACTCAATTTGTTTAGCTAAAGAAATCATCAGGCATGCCAGCTACTCCCAGAGCAAGGTTTCAGGGCCAAGTAAATATTTTGAGCAGGTGTGTTTATATTATCTGTGCTGATAGTCCCAATCTGCAGCACCATGAAATCATACAGCTGTGCCTGTATCCTGCAGAGTACTGGAGCTCAGAGGGACTTCGAGTGAACCAAAAGGCTGCCTGAAGGGCAGGGTTATTCCTGTGCCACACCACTGCTATGATTCTGGATGTGGAGTTTCAGCAGCATGTGGGTCCCACCAGCTGCCAGGCCCTGCCTAGGTGCATGGCAAAGGGCACGAGCATTTATGCCCATCACACCGCCTCTGCTAGTCCTCAGGAAGCTGGAGCAAGCGACTAAAAGATGGAGAAAATGCTTGAAGTCAACAAGGTAGAGCTGAGCCTGCATGGGGGCAGGCCAGCTTCCCCTCTACCAGCACAAGCAGTGTCATAACGCCACACTTGCTGCAAGTGCAGGGGACATTGAATTTCCCCAAGGGATGCTGACCTTGCTTCTGCCTGTGCTTAGAGGCAAGGCACAGATGTGCCACCAAAACCCACACAAAATCTTGCAAGCTGCCACGTGTGTTGCTCCAGCAAGGGAGTGTTGTGTCTTGCATCCCTTTTTTGATTTTCATATTGATGTCTTTCCTTTTAAAGTAATGAAGATAGGGCCTCCACATTAATTTTGCCCATATCTGACATGACTTGTGAGGTTTTACAGTGAAAGTTTTCCTGGCTGCCCATGCAAATTTCAAAAAAATAAAGGAAAAATGCAAGAGAAATTATTTCTTGACAGGGAAAGGGGCTGGGGATAGGGGGAATGTATTTTTTTTCTGTGTTATGATTTTATACAGGTTTGCAACCAGAAAATCTCCATCATATTTAGATGAACAGACGTGCAAGCAGCTGTAAAAACATTTGTTCTGTTTTTACGATGATATGATAAAATGTTAAAATAGGAGTCTCAAAATCCAGTGTACAAATATTTTAACTTCTGCTGTCATGTTCAACTGCTATTTCGGTTTTGAAAAGGCCATGGTTCCCTAAAGGTGGTGACCCTCTGCACAGCAGATGGACCAAGGGAAGTGCAGAGGGGAGTGTCAGACCTATTTATGCCAGTGAGAGACACCACACAAACCATACTCGTGCTTAATTTTGCTGGTTAGTATGCATCTTTTTGGACAATGGAGGAATCTGCTTATTAAATACCTCTTTGAAACCCATTACCTCAGCCCCTTTATTTTGGAGTTGCACTTGTAGAGATGATCTCAGTGAGTCACCATCTCAGCAGATGCAAAAGACAGTTCAGTGCATTTAGCACTAGTATCACGTATACAATTAATACATCAGAAGCTTAGTGAAATAACAGAACCACCCAAAGAAATCATTTAGGTGATATTAGTAACTAGGGTTCAGCATTCCTTGATGAACAGGCAAGAGTCCCCTTCATAAACATCTTCCCATGCTGTTAATGCTGGAAGTAGCTGGTAAAATTATGCCTGCAAAAAGGTTTCACTGTTCCAAAGCAGCACAAACGTTACAGAGGGGAGCTACATGATGCAGTCTTTCCCTACCTGTCAGAGCAGGTTGCTCAGACCTTGCAAGCAGTCAGTGGTGGCTTGCTTTTCTCTGGAGAGGGGCAGAGCTTGGCAGGTGAGTTCTCAAGGGCAAGGGAGATGCATATCGTTGTATCCCCACTCTTGGCAAAGAAGCAGCAGCATCCAGCTGGTCTTCCCTGGGCTCTGTCAAAGACAGAAAAAGCAATGGGCCCATGCTGATTTTCTTGCCCTCTAGTGCAAAAGGATGAGTAAATCATATTACAGCACTGTCATGGTTATTACAAAGTAGTTCTTGGTAATATTTAGGACTTTAGTTTTGTAACCTTCCTCCACAAGAGGCTAGCTGCAATTTTCATGGTCTTTGCATCTATGGGAAGGTTGGGCTTGCATGGTAATCTTGGGTTTAGAAAACAAGTTGTAAGGTCTTATCCCTGCTATGTGCTAATATTATGCAGTTCGTCCATCCATCCCACATTTCCCACAACAGTATCTGAATGTTTACCTAACTGTACTTGGAGGACAATTTAGAAAACAAAATATAATCGTCCTGAGTGCTCACGTGAATAACAGAAGTGAGTACAAATAATGATCCAAAGGGATATTTTGCACTTTGTGTTATCTATTTCCAGTCAAGCTATTTTAACTGAATTTGCTGGGATGGGAGCTCAAGTATGGCTGTAGTTTGATGCAGATTTTTAAACTTGTCCCAGAACATAAAGTTTTGTTAGTGCTCACAGACTACACAGCAGCAGGAATTCACAAAACATCTCTGGAAGGAGTGGTGAAGGGTGACACTGCTGCCAGCTATGGTGCCTTTTCCCCTCGTGTCCTTTTTAGGGGGTAAAATAACCATGTTCTTACTGTACTCCTTTTTTGTCAGAAAGGATTTCTTTTAAGAATTACATTTTATGTAAGTAAGGGCATGGAGAGGAAGGAAATATCCTCCTCTTCCCTCTCTCCCCTCTTTCTGTACTCTGGCACACAGTTACTGTGCTCTTCTTCATAGCAGCTGTCATCCCATATACCACATTTATACAGGGAGAAGGAAACCATGGACACTTGATATTGTAAATCAGTCATTGATCAAGAGAAGGATGTTAGGCTGTACAATATTTTTTCTAAGGTCTGGCCAACCCTGAATCTGATGCCGTTTTTCAGCAATGCCCAGCTCAGCACGTCTATCAGCCTTGGCACGGAAAAGCCAGATATTTCTGTGGCAGCAGGCAAATCCCAAGCTGTTTGGCCCTTGCACAACATGTACAAAATGTTCTGCTGCTTCTGGATCTATGAAACGCCCTGGTTTGTTTGGGGGATAGGTAGGACCAGCTGTTGCCCCATGCTTTCCGTGAAACCAACGCAGACTACTTCACTTGTGATTTGCTGTCGAGCCCTAAGCTTTCTCTGCCAAACCAAATTGCAAAACAGATGAAAATACCCTTTTGATAAATCCAAGCCAAAATGATAAGAAGCACAAAACATTCCTACTTTTCCTTGAAAATAATTTTAAGGATAGTGATGCTAATGGAAAAGGTGACACTATATTATTCACTATAGCTGGCACTCTGGGAAGCAGGGATGTGTTTGGGCAGCCTGTTTAAAAGAAACAGAAGAAATGATTGCGTCACCCAACATATAATGAACAGGTACGACTCAGTCGCTGGATGTTACAGAGATCAGAAATGTAAATGTTTCAGAAACGGATTAGACAAACTAAGGAGCCACACCAGATTTCTCTGTTGCAATGTTGGCTTTAAACTTCTTGGACTTGTTGACTGAAAGCGGGGGAGACTGTGAGGAAAGGCTTGTGCTGTGTCCTGCTGTCGTCCCGTACACCTATGTTTATCAGCCTGACTAGAAATAGGGTAGCTGTGCTAGGCAAACCTTTGGTCTGACCCACTCAGTCCCTTTTACATCTTTGTGTAAGGAACAGCACAGTTACCCCTGCAGGAGGATGGAGGAGGCGAGCAGTGGCTGGTGTGCCGTTGGGGGTGCACCCACTCTCCACATGAGGAGCACTGCCAACAGCCCTGGGCTGCCTGAGCCCACTCCCCTTTGCTGTAGGTTTTTGGTTTTGGTTTTTGTTTTTTTTTCCAGATTGATGCTTTTAAATAAATAAGAAAGGGGTGAGATTTTTTTGGTCTGAAGATGGAAGGGCCAGGGTTACCAGTGTGAAGCTGAAGTCCTCTGTGGATTCACAGAAGCAGTGTTGTGTAGGTGCAAACTGCCTGATGCCTAGTTAGTCTCACAGCTGGCTAATATGGCCAGCAGGATTTACAGACATCATTTGCCAGGAGAAAATAAGTTCTGTTTGCAATGGGTGAACTTGTACTTACTTCTATATCCCGCCCCCCCCCCCCCCCCCCCCCCCCTCGTATTTTTTTCTTTTCATTCAGTTGCATTTCGGTTACCAGAGGCCACTAAACAATCACTAGACTGAAGCAACTTTCTCTGTTGACAGCTTAAGCTGGATTTAGTGGATACCCTAGAAGTGACACTTAATGAGTTAATATTAGGAGTGGCTGTTTTTCAGCATCCCAGAAAAAAGTTTCCAGGCAGATAGATACTGGGATACACTGCTCCCATGATCTCTCAGCTGAGTGCTTGCCTCACTTGGTTGCTCAGAGATACCAACTATTTCACTCAAAGCCCATGGGGGATACATCCTGCCAGTTGTGAAAATTCCTACTGAATAACATTTTACCAAAACGATAGTTAAATTCCACTGTATTTGATGAAATACCGGAAACAACACTTCTGTCAAAAGAAATTTTTCCCACCAGAAAATGATTCACATCAGATTTTAAAAGCAGCTCTATGCTGAATGCTGCAAGCAGGGCAATCAGATGGCTGTTTTGGCAGGCATGTTGCTGACTGTAAGGTAGAATAATTTTGCATCTTCACTGTTCATATTTAGGGTAATGAGGGGTAGGTAGCCATGTGTCTGGTGGGGAACTGATCTGTTTCTGCAGTGCCATCTCCCGGGAAGGTGCTCCCTCTGCAAATCCCCACCATAGTTCCAGATGATGCCAAGTCCACCCTGTGCCCAGGTGAGGAGTTGGAAGAGTGCCCTGGACCCCGCTGTCCAGGAGTGCAGGGATGCCTTCATAGTCTCCATACCTGAAATCACCCATCAGTTTCATGAGGTGATGTGTTAAGGAGGTAATGCCATTTACTTTCCTCTATCACAAAGTTTGTTTTTTACTGCACTGATAGTGTGCCTCACTCTTTCTGCACAGTCAGTTGTGCCTAAATACTTGTATCTCTCATTGCAGTGTACCATCCTGACTAGATACAAAAGCCACCCCTGCCGGCATTAGCAACAGATACTCTTCACTCAAGCAGGGATGAAAAATGCTCATATATGTATAATATATATATATAAAGCATATATAAAATAAATTCCTTTGTAATCCATTCTTCCTGTTTGACTTTATCTTTCTTGTGTGGGATTAAAAGGGAGCAAAAAAGCTAGAACATTACTATAAAAATAGTCCCTCTTGGAGGCCACAGTTGCACTGAATAAAAGGACTAGAAAAGCTGGCTGACCTCTTCTCCCACGGGGAAAACTAGAGTTTGTGCCGGGTTTGTTTTCTTCTTTAAGCTTCCCCTTTACAGCAAGAGAAAGCAGTCCATGCCTCACAGAGGGCACACAGTTGCTCTCCGGGCAGTGACAGGCCCTGCTGAGGCTCTCCTGCCAGCCTCGGAGAGGAAAAATAACCTAGAGCAAGATTCCCTGAGGCTGCATTAAAGGTGAACTGCACTTATGATGTGTACAGGTGGGGGAACGGGAGAAGGCATAAGGTAGAAATGGGCTTTACCATTCCTTCTCCCATCCTGCAGCTCTTACTATGTGCTTCTTTTTTCATCACCTTAAAATTGCATTTACTTTCTTCTCATCCAGTAGCATCTCTGTGGGAAAAGGTTACCAGACCAATTCCAAGCAATCTAAATTAAATCACATTTTTGCAGGAAAGACCCAGAAAATCATAAGGAGGGTCAGCTTCAAGCACAAACACACCAGAACCTACTGCTAGGTGTCCTACAGGGGAGCTCAGCCGCAGTGTCTGGCACAGATCCTGCAGGCACACACATATAATGGTGTTGGTGACTCACAAACTCATGCATTCAGCATGTCTTTCATGCTTTCACAGGCTGTAGCCTTCAGCATTGCAGCCTGTGTAACATCTGCTGTTTGGACAATAACCATCAGGTGACTCCACAGATCCTAGAAGGTCCACATTACTGTCCTGTTTGTTGTTGTAGTGGTTTTAATTTAAATGTGATTTTCATGTCCTAAACACCAAGGAATTGAGTGTTCCTTTGGGCAGGTTGTGCCCTACAGTGCAGATCTCAACACTGCAAGAAGGCTGGAGCACTGTTCAAAGAAGTACTACAACTATCAGACAGTGTAGCACCTAAGACCCTCATATCTCTCCTACCCTGGGTTTCAGCTATTACCCCAACTATCTGTACAGCTCAGACTTTTTTAATGGAGGGTTTAAGTCACTGGAGTCAAAAGTGTGAAATGGCAGTAAGTGTGTAGGGCAGTGGCTCTATGTTTCTTGCAAGCAGTTGCTTCTCTAGGTGATGCCCGTACTTTGAAGGTGTGGGGATGCTCGCAGAAGGTGATGGCACATGACACTGTGAGGGGGCACTGTTAGAGGGCGGCGGTTTGCTGTGGGCTAGGAAGATAGTAGACGCCGTGGCAGCCCAGCCTTGAGGAGATGTGCACCAGGAGAAGAGGCAGAGGGGCTGTGCAAGGGTAGGGGGAGAGCAGCACAGGTGGGTACCACGCTCTGTTCACAGCCTGCTCCCCACTGCCCCCACCCATGGGCTGTACCCACTGGTCCAAAACACTTCTGTAAGATACAGCCTTGGAAATAAAGTAGGGAAAAGCAGGAGGAAAAGGCTTGTTTCTTCCATTGTTTTCCCCTCCTGCTCTTCCCTTCATTACTTCCTTTGGTTTTGCTTTCCTTTTTCTCTCTTATTTTCTTCCCTTTCCCCGGCAGCTCCTCGGAGGGTTTCACAAAGCAGGGGCGGTATTACCAACCACTGTTCTTTTTAAAGACAGAAAAAACTGAAGTGCAGGGGTTTATGAAGGCTGCTCATGCCACGTCCTACCTCCCACTGCCTCACCTGGGTTCAGCCCCAAACCAGCACCTACAGGCCGATGCGGCCGCAGCTCCTCCCTGGCCGGGCAGCGGAGCAGCTGAGAGCTGTCTGTACACATGAATCGCTTTGAGATGGCTTCTGTAATCAGAAGCAGTGCAAGTATCCCAATTTGAGTTTAATTTTACTCTTGGACAGTTTGAGACAGCATTGAGGTGAGGATGCCTTAGTGATGGGGGCACCAGCTCGGGAGTGCAGGAAACTGCGCTCGGCTCCCTGCTCTCCGACAGGCCTCCAGTGGGAGTTTGCACTGCTTGCTCAGGCTGGCTGAGCAATGGGGTGTCCAAGCAAGCTCCCAAACCACTAACTCAGGGTTCAGCACAGCATTGTGACTGAGGGAACAAGACTCCCCTAATGAGCCGAGACAGTGTTTAGCATGTGCATGGCGTCATGCTGCTCCTACACACTGTGCTGGAACAACCCTAGCCCTAATTGCTCCAGCCGACTCTGTGTGTGTCCTGGCTTTCACCGAGGTGCTCAGCCCCACAGGTGGGTATGAGATGAAGGCACAGCCACTTGGAATGACTCAGCCACCCCTCTCTCAGGGCTTGGAGACGTCAGAGCAGAGGATTGTACGAGTTCATTTCTTTATAGGTTTAGGCTTAAAAAAATCTGTGAATTTTTCTGTAATAGCATCTTCTGCACACAGTTCAGACTTTTCTTTTTTCCCCCCAGTTATCCCTCAGAGCATGTGAATCTGCATAACAATGCTGGAAGCGCCCCCAAGATACGCAGCCCCTCAGCTGACATAGGGGAGGACTGCTCAGCACTGGCTGCCAGGTGCTGCAAGGCAGCACTGCTCTTGTTTGGCGAGTCTGTTTGATGTTTCACAAGCCATGAAAATAAAAAAATGGTGACTCCTCAAAACTAAAAGCTCAGGGAACAATTTTACAGCACTAATATGAGCATTAGCATTGCCCACAGCTAGCTGGAACTGATACTCTGTATGAATTATCAGAGGAGCTGGGTTTCTTACAGCTATGAACCTTCACCAGTGTGCTGGGAGATTGAGATTTGTGTAAGTCAGGGCTAAGACTGAAGTGTGCCTATGGTTTTAATACATCCAGAGGTTCCAAGAAGCAAAACACCTTTTATATTTTCAGATGGTACTTCTAGGAGAAAATACGAAATAAAGAGGCACCATTCATATCTCATCTGGATTTCATGGCATTTCTGGCCATATTCCTAAGGGACAGTTTTAATCAGAATTAATGCAAGAATGCAGTCACAAACTCACTCCTTCGGAAGGAAGAACAGCTAATTACAGAGTACAAGCACAGGGCAAGGAACTTTCATTTTGCATTTTAACTATGCTCTTAACTTATGAACTGTAACCCTATTAAGCTCAGTTATAAATGATCTAGTATCTGATTCCAAACCAAGAAGTCTTTGTATTCCTAATAGCCATGGGAGAAGACTGGTGAAAATTACACTGGTAATGTGTTCATGATTATTCAATGGCTTTTTTTTAAGCTTGCAAATTCTGTGTTCACTTGTGCACACTGTGCCTGCATCAACTCATTGTGGTGAAACAGGTAATCGTAGCCTGAGATTTACTGACAACATACCCAAAGGCTCTCACATTTTCAAAAACCCTCTATACTGTAACATCTGTGCTCACATCTGGGATTTATACTGCTTTAAATAGGTAAGTATCAACAAAGCATTTCTTACTGCTGTTTTCCAAAATAAAATGTTAACAAGCAGAATTCCTAAACTGAAAGTCTAAATGGATCCTTCTATTAAGAACAGTAGTCCATAAAGAAGTATTCTTTCGCTTATCTTTCCTCTGTAGTTTGCATGACTTCTGCTGATAAGTTTGTTGATGAAAATACAGAACAGCTTTATTTCTTGTGCACATAATTTTGCATAAGTTGGTAATAAATTGCACATAAATCTCAAAATTTCAGCATACAATTCCTTAGTGTGTAATTAGTAGCTCTCCTGTGGTAGTTTTTGTTTTAAGAAAATAAAACATTAAAAAGAATTTATTTTTTTAAAAAAATAAAAAATTCTGATGAGTTTCAGTGCTCCTGAGACTGGGGACATTTTTATGCCTAAGCTTTGAAAAAAAGTGAAGAAAAACACTTTAAAGGAGACATGACTCTGTATGCTTGCTGCCAAACATTAGATGGTGGCATTTCAGGATAGTCTACTTAGACACGAAATAATAAAAAGGTTACTGAAGTACTGGCTTTGATTTATTGAGCCAACAAATCTGGCAATAAAGATACATGAAAAGCTGTAAGTCTTGAATCTGAAAAAAGATTCCCTAAAATAACGTTATGCATACTAAGCAGAGTATGCAAACCTCTGTGATGGGTGTGCTCACGTTCTGCAGGGAACATGTAAGTTCTGTGCATCTCCAACACCTTGCTGTGTATTATAGTCTTCACTGAAAATCTTCATCAGTCAGATTGCCACCTTTCTCTCTCTCCACCAAAGTCAAACACAGAAAGAGATAAGGGTTGCTGTAAACACAAGGCCTCTTTATTTGTTTCAACAGTACATGACTTCCCTTTTAGCATGATCAAAACCAAGCAGAACAGTGGAAATCACATATACCACTATCCCTAATACATTGCTTTTCCTTGAAACTACATGAGTACAACAGGAAGGATAAATTAAACAACATTAAATCCAGTTAGGCATTTTTCACAAACGAAAGAACCAGAGCCTACACACAACAGGCAACAAGCAGACCAGAATCAGAAGCGCTTATTCCAGCAAGATGTGAATTCTCCCTTGGGGAAAGAAGGTTCATCTTGAAGCAAGGGCTGCAAACTTCCTCAGCTAAGGCATATGTGCAACTACTTTTTAAAAGCATCATCAGTAAAAGCTCTTTAAAGGAACACATAAACCAGCTCCAAAGCCACAAGGCCAGGTAGGACACAGAGATCAAAGCCTTCAGTTGTCACTAATGTTAGTCCCTTCTACTGAAGGCTTATCTCCAGGGTGTATTTGTACCTAAATGTGCCTAGGAGCACTGGGCTAAGCAAAGCCTTTGGTAATTGAAGTGCAGATCAAGGTAAAACATTTTTATGCTTTTCTTAGCTGCTCACAGTTTACATCCTGGTCTTGGCTGGTTTGGATTGTTACTAGCTGACTCAAGTCATGAAGCCAAATCACTAAGACCTGTGCAAACACAGTAACATCTACTTGACAGGACAAATATTTTGAGTCAAAGTGCTAGGTGGGCGGGTGTAAGATTGCCTTTTAGCCTCATCCTTCTCCCAACTTCACTGATTCAGCATAGTTATTTCCATACTAAAACCAAGTGTATGAGAAGCCAGAAACTAAAGCCAGAATTAAAGCAAATCCATGCTTCTGAGTCCTGACCGGGGAGGAAGTGTGGATCTGGGCATGACTATTGCATTCACATCTACAGAAGTGACTGCCTCTACAGAAGCCACAGGGGACCTCAGTGGTTGGAGTACACTCTGATTCAGGACGTATTCCAGGAAAGAATTTCCAATGAAATTTCCAGGAAACATCCCTCCAAAAACATTGCTCAGCCTTTCAAGAAAAACTAACAGTTCTATCAGCTTTACACAACAGATTGTTGTTGATGTTGCTGATGTCCTTTCGGCTTCCCAATAATTGTTTTTGTTGCTGCTGTTATTGCTTTTTCTGCAGAGAGCCTTGCAGATGTAATTTGCTGGCTTCTCTGTTGAGAGAAGCACAAGTTGTTGCACATATAGTACAAGGGCTTATAAAAAAACCACAAAACCAGACCAGCAACTTTAAGCCAAAGTTCCTAGTACCTAGAAGTTCACTATTGGGTATATGCTGATGTAATTTAAAACATGCTGTGCTCTCTGCAGTGTGCTTAACTTCAAAACAATCTGACTTTTAAAGCAGCTTATTTTCAGTTACTCTAGTCACACCAGATGTGTGTCTTCCTGTGCCAGACTCGGTCACCACTGCGCCACCAGGCACATGACAGGGGATGACATCTGGGGCATGCAGGAGCGGAGCCTTCCTTGGGACCAGACCAGCTCAGTCTCTGGCCTGGCCAATGCCAAATGTTTCACAGGACACGTGGAGGTAAAGCATAACGTGCCCTTGCATTAGGTTTCTTCTGGAGTTGTTACAGGTAATTTTGATTTAAATCTTGAAGTAGAGGTTAAGAAGTTGAGAAGTGTTATATAATTATGCTGTGATTAGCTACAATTATTTGGGCTTGTCTAATTAAGTATGTAAGTAACTGCTTTGGAAATAGGCTCAGTTGTTGGGCAACAATGACATTCAGAAGGGATGAGGGCTGTGATTTAACAGAACATTGCCAGAAAACATCTTTTTTTCTGAGTGTTTCCCACCTAAAACTTCACTGACATGTCATCTTGTTTTCATGAGTTCCTCTGATCTAGCTTCTTTCTACTTTGCATTATTTTGTATTCTGCTAGCACCCTTTTCCAATCTCCTCTCATTTTCTTTCCCCAGTCCTTTCTCAAATTTTCAGAATACCTTGGCTTTTTTTTAAATACCTTTTAGTTGTACACTATCATTTTAGAAACAATGACCACTGCTGCACACCAGGCTGCAGATAAGGCAGCATGATTTATTTGTGCAAATCCAGTATTTTAAAAGCTGTCCACTTTATCATCTGTTACAGATTGCTCCTGGAAATGCTTAAAACAGTACTTTGAAACAGCTTCTCCGAGCAATGTTGTTAATCTTGTCCTTTTAAAACTGCGATATTCTTTGAAAGCACTTGGGCTGCTTATTTTTCAAGACTTGTGTATTCTTTTAAAATGTATAACTAAGAACAGTTACATTTTCCTTTGTTCAGTAGAACAGTAGACATTTAGCAATAATTATTAACTTTTGCTAATCTGCATTGCAAAATCAAGATTAAAATTTTAAAAGTCAATTTCTCTGTAAATATTTTAAAATTAAAACATTAGTATTTGTGTCAGTTTTCATAAAACCATTACAATTTTTTCATTCATGAGTGCATAATTAGGCACAGACTTTTAATCAGGGTCATTTTAACTTTTCTTTTTCTAACAGGAAGTCCACTTACAATACTGAAAATGTTCAGGACGTGAACAAATGCACATTTTTTTTCCTACAAAGTTTTCTGATTGCACAGAAAACACAGAATAAATACAAACATTAGGCCAAGGCAACATTTTAAAGTGCAGAACTCCACTTGCCATACATGAATAATTCAAATAATGCTGAATAATACACAGACGATACTTACTAGCATTTCATTAAAACCTAAAGTGACACAATGAGATCAACATATAACAGTAATTCAAATACATTCCATTTAAAATAAATAAGTGCTCATCTGAACATAGAACACAGTAACCATATTGTCCCAGCAAGCAAGCTTTCCACAAACTACCCTTTTTTTTTTTTCCTGTGTCTCAGTGGTGTGCTAACATTGAATACAAAGACACATTAAGAAAGAAAGATCCCATCCACAGTCTGGAAAGAGAACAAATGGGGAGTGACATCTGGAAACAGTTGCATGTACATTTTTCCAGAGGTTTTACCTTGAGTCAGTAGCACTGTCTCAATTTACGCAGACTGAAAATTATCCCTTTCTTTTCTTCCAGTTACTCATCTCCCCTTAGTGTTTGCCTAATTTTTTAATTCCTTTTTTTTTTCCGGTTGTTGTTTTGTTGTTGTTTTTTTTTTTTTTTGGGGGGGGGGACAGTGTTGGGGATGGTGGCAACAGGAAGGAAGAGGGAAGGAGGTTGCTTTAATTTGTCTTCAGCTGCTAAGTTCTGAGACAAGAGGATGGAGTGGGAATAGTCATGTCCTACCCCAATCACCCTCCCCTACTCAACCCTGGTTCAGTTTGCAGGGTGGTTTTGCAAAAGGATTAAGTTTATTTTGGAGGAAACTGCACCAGAGGCTCAGCTGCATGCCCAATATACTCCAGCCTCTAAAAGAGACATTAAGAGCCTGAACCAGTTATTTGGCCTGCTTCAAACTGCATATGCAGTGGGGACATTTACCCCAGGAAATGGACTGTATGTAGTCTTAAACTGCATTGTAGATGTGTAAGTCTCAGCAGTACTGCTCTAATCTACTGATCCTCCCCTCTTCTATCAAGTATCTCGGTAATCTACTCATAACCAGTGAGCCCCAAGGACCAAAACTTCACAGTGGGATCCTCAATGATTTCCCCAAGATTACTTCAGAGAAGTTTGGCTACAACATCCTCTGTATCTCCTAAAACTTAAAATTTCCATGCGTAAGCCACCTCCCACTAACAAGCTTTTGGGACTACCTCAGGGAACCTCACTTTAACATTTTATTTCTGGCATTACAGTCTTCCTCCATTCAATTTTATTTAAGATGCTGCTGTTGAAAGTACCTCCCAGTTTATCTGTTGTATTAATTCCTCCACTGGCTTCCTCTCACATCAAATTCAGGTTTCTTTCCTTTAACCCTAAGCATCTCAGCACCCACTGTCACGCTATCCATCTCAATCCTCACTCCTCCCGGTCTTGGGCACTGCCAGGTGCAGCAGCTCTGGCAGCTGAGATTCTTAAAAAGTTGATTCTCCATTTCCAAGTCTGGGTAGTATATGGGTACTAGACACTAGTAAAACTATAATGAAAAGGCTGAGTTCCTACTGTGTGCCTGAATTTAACAGGATTCAAACTGCTCACGATGCAGCCAGTATTCAGATACAAAGCTCATTGGCAGCAGTTATCTAGAGAGCCCCTTTGTAACAGGGCCAGTGGTACAATGTCGGATTTGTTTAAGTTTTTGTGTGTTCCTAGTTTTCGAAGAAGTAACCCCTCCTTCCCTGCAAATCTTTTAAGAAGAAATGCTGAATTCCTTTTTTAACAGCACTACAAAATAGTGGGAAAACAATGAAGTCGGAGACAGTTAAGACTACCACTAAAATAAAAGCGTTGATTTAATTCATATCTCTGGAAGTGAAGAAATAGGGCACAAACATACATTGTACACAAGGCTGTGTAATCTTCACTCCAGAAAATATTCTTGCAAGAAAGTCAAAGCTGAAAACCATGCAACTCCTTAAAAATAGTTTCAAACAATAACTGGGAGGATTAAAACACATCTCACAGATCTTTGGTTTTGGAACGTGAAATTTGGTCAATTAAATTCATGTCAAAATTCAGGAGGAAAAATGCTCCCTGAATCGTGAAAGTTAAAGAGCTGAAGATTTTATTTGCCAAGCAAGTGTGCAACCGTGTAGGTGATTGGGACACATGAAAAACAAAACCAAAATGGTTAAGAAAACAGCCTGATGGAATGTGGAAATCTTAATCCTTAAATTTTGACTCCCAAACCTTTAAGAAGCATTTGACATAGAGGAAATGAAAGCTGTTCAGTAGGGCTACATGGCTTTGGCAAAAAAAAAGCCACACCAAAAAGACTGAACTGCCATAAGTGCCTAAGCTAGCTAGCTTTTACACTTCCACTTGATGCTATACTGTCTCATGTAGGCATAACCATAATGGTACATAAACTCTGAATATGCTTTTACAATCAGAATGTTATCAGCAACATTGGGACAAGCACCCTCTCAGATGCAGACATGAAGTAGGACTTTGGTGCAGTGACTTTCCTTGTTTTGTGAACAGAGGGAAGTCCTGTGCCTTTACATCACCAGGCAGTGAGACAGAAGCGTCAAACAAAGCTTAGTGAAATCAAAGGAATTTGAAGCAGGCCTTAAAACATGTTTATAGTAACTCAATATTGCCTCTGTTGACACTGAAATTAAAGCTTACATCCTTTGTGTTGCAAAAATGTAATAAAGAAACAAGAAGAAATGCTCTCCTCAAAATAATCTTAAAAAAAAACCCAAAACCAAAAACCAAAAACCAACAACAAAACAAAAAAAGTTGGTGATAAAAGGTAGGGAAATAGATTTTTTTACGAAAGGAAGTCGCATAGATTTCCCAAACAAAAAAGGAACATTTTTTACCTGGATTTATTAAGAGCTGGAATTATGGTTGCCACATAGAGCACGTTAAGGCTGAACTGCTTTTTCCATTGACAATTTCCACCTCAAGTCAAAGGTGGTAATGGCCAGAAATAGCCCATTTCTCCCGGATTTTTTAAAAACCCACTCACTTCCCTTACAGAAAGGAGAAGGGTCATGGTTATCCCCTTGTTTGAACAGCCAGGAGTAAATGAGCTTGGGAAGGTTCTGCAGGAGGCTGAACTAGATGAAGCACTCCCTCTAATTCAGAAAAACCTCTGCATTTGTTTGCAATTGCATAGCCTGCTCAGATATCCTAGTGCCTGCTTCTAATTCAACACATTTCATTCAGCTGTCACTCAGCTGAAGGTAAATCAATGGAGCTGGGTAGAAGATCAGGCAGACCACTTCTAGACTTAGGAACAAAGTCTGCAGGAATGCATTTTCAGCTGACAGTATCACAGAACAATGCAGGCCTTCCACTCTCCCAGCCCATCTCCCTGTGACTAATGCCCCATTTCTTATTTGTTTCTTCTATCTGACTATGAATGCCAAATCCGAACTCTTTGACAATAAGGACCCTTATTTATTTATAAATATATGCTTCTTATCCAATTTCTCTTAAACCCCCCAATGTTTTAAATGAAATGATTACTTCCAAAAAATAGGCTGCTGAAGAAAACTGGAAAATGTTCTAAATGCCCCAAAATGTCACTGATTTTTCCATACTTAGTGATAATATTATGGAAATTGCATTCTTTACAAAATTCACTATCTGTGAAATTAATTTACTAGCACTGGCTTTTTTGAAATTCATATGCATTACAGACAATAAGAGTCTCACTGCTCTTTGTAATGCTTCCTACACTATTATTAAAAGGAACAGCAAGTGTCCTCTTTAATTAAGGTATTTAACAAATCCCTTATCAATGCACACATGCTATTTTTACAGAGAAATTTAAATATCCATTTCCTCTAGAACTCTGACAATTTTGGTGAAGTAATTCTTGAAAGGTCTAACAAAATTTCTAATGTTCATTAGCCTTAAAACATGAAACAAGAATGAGATGCCGTTCCTGATGATCAGGCACCGTGTTTAAGCAGTATTTTCCAAATCAGATGCAGAATGATCAGCGGAGATTTTTTGGAAAAGGGAGATAAATTTATACGGAACTTGAAAAAGGAACCACTTGCTTTCCAGCCACATACACTTCAGAAATATTCCGATCGTCACCTGAAATAATATGGTCAAAACAGGGATTAGCACATCAATCTATGTGCTGATTTAATGAATGAAAATTACACAATCCACAAAATCTAATTTGGAATACATCATTTGTAGCAACCACTTCCTAGAACTCTGAAAGTTTACTTAGAGAGAAATAGTCAGTGCTACCACAAAGATCAATTAATGTTCAAAATAGTTATGCTTTTTTTAAGAAATAAACATAGCACTCAGCTTCTGCAATGGTGTCATGGGTTTTCTATACATTTAGTAGATTCAAACCCTGAAAACATTGTATATCTGTGCAGAAAACACGTTATTGCACAGTATCCGAACTAACTCAGGTAGCAGGGAGAAGGAAAGCTGGTTTGACTCAGCTAGCTTCTCAAGAAGGCAAAAGCCTAATTAGACAATGACACAAATGCGGCCCGAGCTAACACCAATTACCTCTACATAACAGCATCATGGGCAGCACAGCTTCTGGTCCAGAAGGCGCCCTGTCTATTCTCTTATGGGGGTGGGATTGTTTGAGTTGGGTTGTGTTTGTTTTAAAGGCCATCGTTTTTGTTTGGGAGTAAAAAAATTCACAATGGAAACTGGTTTGCAGAAGTCCTTCTGAGCTGAACTGGTTGTGAACTGGTGATTAGCATGTCAGTGTTACTTTATTGTGAAATATGATTTAGATCATACTGTAGCTAAAGATAGCTGTGGTAATAAATCTGACAAACCTGGTGCATCTGATCATGTTAAACTGGCTATTTAACTATGTCCCAAAGAACAAAAGTTAAACCACTTAATTCTTACTCAGTATTTATAAACAAATATTAAGAAATCGATAATTAATTAATTAATTTAAAGTAACATTAATGTTGACAGATAGTGACATTAATGTTTATATACATTGTAAACAAATATATTTAATTACTGTAAATAAGTGTATAATTAATGATGTAGAAATAAATTTATTATTAACTTCCACATTAATTTAGGCAATTTTTGATGTACAAAACAACAAAAGAACTTTATGTGGGCTCATACTCTGAACATACCTAGATACAGGAACTTCTGGAGAGCATCCTATAAGAAAATAGGAGAAAACCACATTCAGAAAGGAGTATCTGCTATACCAGATCATAATTATTTGAAGCTTGAAAGAACTGATAATAATAAAAGTTTTCCCAAATACAAATATTCCTACTAACAGGAAAATCAAAACTTAATTTGCATGTTTTCTTATAGATAACTTTCAGCTTAAGGAGGGTGTATGTCTCAGGAAGAAAACACTGCACAAGTTTGATGTAGAAACAAATACCTGCCTAAAACACAATACTTCCCCTTCTTTTTTACAGTTCTCAAATTCATTTACTTATTGAAAACTAAGAAAAAAATTGTAAGCATTTTTAAAGTCCTAAGAACCACTAACTTAGCTAAAAAGGCTTAGACGTAAATATTTTTTTCCCAGAATTATTTGAACTAGGGAGAAGGTCTAAAATTTAAAGGATTTAATCTAATCCAGTTATTGTGGCTAAAACAGATTAAGGAGCAATTAGCTCACCATTTATGTCTGCATTTCTAAGTAAATGGTGACATTCAGAATAGAGACAGCAATAGACAGTCTGGCTTGCATCAGTAAATTCAAGTAACTGTTGTTCATTACCTTTTTTAATCATAAAATGGTTTTGTATGAGAAAGTGTGCCCATCGCATAATGCCAATACTGCTTGTACGTTTGCACAAAAACTGTGCCTTCAACTCAAATTAGCCATCTTGATTTCTTTTATAAATTTAAAATAGCAGTGCAGTCAGGGCAACCTAGTCTTTACCTGGGAACAGGTGGCCATTTTCAAGTTTGAACTCAAAGTGTTAACTAAAACTAAATTGCTTTTTCTTGGCTGCCATTTGTCACTGCGAATAGCAAACTAATTGTCAGCTTGGGCTAATAAAACATGCATTATAAAAAGGTTACATGTGGTTTTGTTCATGGGGATATAGGACTGTCACTGAGGACAGCATGATTCTAAAAAAAACCAACCACTGAACCTCTTGGGCCAAAACACAGCAGTGGTGTAGTACAACTGATCCCTGTTACTGAAATAACTTTCAAGACACTTCTGGCTGTATCACAGACCTTCCCCACATAATTCTCCTTAATTTTTTTTGACCGCTAATCCTGTTCTGATTACCTCGAATTTATCAGCAGAGAACAAGTCAAAAGGGCTGTCTGAAGCCTTCGTGTTGATCAGCAGTGCATCAAATTCTTTGCCAACCTCAAAGTTTCCAATCACGTTGTCTAGCCCTAGAGCTGAGGAACAAAATAAGCTCACAAACAGATATTCAACACAAGTCTCTGTCCACCACGTGGAAGCACCTGGCAACTTACTTGAGGTGTTCATAAGAAAACCTACAAGAATTTAGATGATTATAAGGAAAAACATGAAAGCAAATTCAACAGTGTGTATGTCAGCATTTAGTTCTTAAGCAACTCTTCAGTAAAAACATATATTTTGGTGAATGTCTGAAGGGCATCTGCTAAGGGTAAAAGAAATCTGAAAAACAATTTGAACCTCTCTTTTGATTTTTGTTCTTTGAACGTTCTCCATTGATCTGATGTATAAGCCATTAACTGTCTAAAGTGGAATAACAATAATTTACAATGTAATGATTGTGAAATCATTAAAGCTCAAAATGGGGCAACAACATGAAGTCACAGAAATAGTAAAGTATATAGTAATATTCACTTTGCTAAGGCAGTATTAGATTTACTCGTTTAAACAAGTTTACTTGTTTACTGTTGTGACAGGTTGTATAGACCTATTACTATAGTAACATAATAATATGATAATAAAAGATGTGTGCAGGGAGGACAACTAAGAGTAATTAGCAGGAACAGAGAACAATATGGTATGGGGAAAAAATCATAGCCAGATCTGAAGGTCTCATACCCACTAATAAGGCTTGTCTTGTGCTCTATATTCAAAGCTTCTGGTTCTCAGGTCCACAAGCACTGAAAATCTACAGGTTCCTCTTCAGTGACTGGGTGCTTACAAGTGTTTAGAATACCTAAAGAGAGGCTTTGTGTCTCTTTGGAAATTGTTTTGGAGAGTTTTAAGTTGTACAAAATATCTGTGTATTAAATCAACTTTTCCAATGCTCTGGGGTTAAATTAAGTTACCGAAGGGGATAATATCTGCAAATAATTTCATCACTTGTTTTCAGATTGCTCCTGTCCAACAAGGGAACTTCAGCCTTCAGTGAAGTTTGTGTGTGGCAGGAACTTCACAAAACCTTAAAGATGTTTAAACTCCTCCAAATGGTGAAATATTTTGATTACCAACTAGTTTCAAAATGATCTCATATTGCTTCGGCTTTGTGACCAGGATGCAATTTTTAAGTTAAACACAAGAGGGCGATAAGTGCTTAGGAGTCTTAGCAAAGAAAATTATCGCAACAAAGAATCATTTAAATTTCCACAAACTGTTTGTCCAGGCTATTGGCAGGTTGCATGTGTAATTTATATTCTACACTTGAAAGTGATTCATTAAGGATAAACCAGCTCCAAACCAAGATATAATATAAATACATTACTAAGTAAACCTAAGAATCCAGATGAAACAAGTGCAAGAGTAGCTGTGAAACCACGTATGAGTTTGGGATTTTTATGTTTTCCTTTCCGTATCTCACCCAAGTTGTTCTCACCTTTTATGAGAACAGTGTATATATATATATCTATATATATATGAGAACAGTATATAAAAGTTCTCTCCTTTTTTGTCCCCTGCCCATTTTCTGTGTTCTCTGTTTCCCCATTACACCCTCCAGAAATTCAAATACACTCCCGAGAAGACCTGTTTGATGACATTTTCATTACATCTGTCAAAACTCCATTGATAGTTGTCAACTGTGTTTTCTGACAACTACAGAAAGTTACACTGAAAAGACTTGGGACCCATTCTTTAACAGGTAGTGAGATTGTTTCTGCTAACTGAAAAAGTAATAAATCTTTACTTATGTGTGGATTTGCTCTCTGCAAAATCACACAAGTTGCACTAAAGCCTTTCTAATTGTATAAATCAGTATGGGCACAGTGATCGTGACAAAACGTGCCAGTGGATCAGAATAACCCATATACTATATGACTATATTCCGCAGATGTAACTGTGTATTAAACAACCATGGTGCATATCATGCTTAAACTTTATGCTTCTCTCTGACTGAGAAGTGATTTGCACGATGTTTTGATTTCCTGGAAAGCCAGCAACAAATTGCCTCACTGTCATGGTTTAACCTTAGCTGGCAACCAAGTACCATCAAGCTGCTTTCTCACTGCCCCACCACAACACCCAGCAGGATGGGGAGAAGGAGTAATTGGGAAGAAGGTAAAACTCGACAGTTGAGATAAGAACAATTTAGTATGTGGAATAAAATTAATAAAAATAATAATAACAACAATTGTAATAAAAGGGAGAGCAAAGGGAAAAGGAAAAAAAAAATTAAGAAGAAAAACCCCATCAAGTGATGCACAATACAATCGCTCACCATCCACTGACTGATGTCCAGCCAGCCCCCCAGCAGCAATCAGCAGCTCACAGCCAACTCCCCCCATTTTACATCCTAAGTATGATGTTGTGTGGTATGGAATATCCCTTTGGCTAGTTTGGTTCACCTGTCCTGGCTGTATCCCCTCCTAATTTCTTGTGCCCCTCCAGCCCTCTGGTTGGCAGGGCATGAGACACTAAAAAGTCCTTGACTTAGTATAAACATTACCCAGCATCAACTAAAAACATCAGTATGTTATCAATATTATTCTCATACTAAATCTAAAACACGGCGGTGTACTAGCTGATGAGAGGAAAATTAACTCTATCACAGCTGAAATCAGGACAATGAGAGCTCAAAAAGCAGAAACAAAAATAAACTGATGACAAACTGGATGTATGATTTTGCACAGCTTTTCCTCCAAGTGTAGGTTGCTGAGAAAACAGATTTCCAATTGCTGTGATAAACATACAAGCACTAATGATTAAGAAGTCTGAGGATCTTTGCAAAGAAAATGTACAACCCTGTAAAATCATTAAGTTTCTTATTAAACTTTCAACATCAATACAAATACTCTTCTGTTATGAGCCTAGTACGGGTGTTACAGACTGAAGGGTATTGGTATCTCTGCCCAGCAGATATTACTACTGACTTTACTACAGCACCAGAAAATCTGTGAATTCAGCCATCTTTTAAAGACAGGAGATGTAATATCAAAAAGAGCTGTAGCTCTCTGCGCACATCCTGTAGAAATTTCTTCTTACCTTGGCTTCCTCCCAGAGTGGCAAGTTGAAAAGCTTCTTCAAGTGTTAATCCTGTTTCATTCACTTTATTGATCTGCAGGCTGTTAGATGCCATCATTGTCTTCCTGATGGCATCAAGCATAGAAGCTGAATATCCACCAGCAACATCTAGAAGGGATCAGATTCTTAGAAACAAGCTTTGGGAATAATTCTCTGGGTTCCATTTCTATGAGCTGTAATTAAATGTTATAAAGTGGTAGATGTGATAAACACAAAAAGTTTTGCTGGCAAGCACTGTCTCTGAATATATAATATCTAATATAAACGCTCTCACATACAAGATCAGGTAAATAGAACACAACACAGAAACACGTAACAATTGTTGTTCAAGCCCTGTTTACTGTCACAACAGGAAAAAAACTTTCTTCATTCATTTTTGGTTTTATTGTAAAATGCTTGTGGACCAGCTCTAGATTTCAGCACTCTAGAAGGGTGGGGTGGGGGGTGGGGGCAGGCAGGTAAAGCAGGTCCATAACTTCCAGACATACTAAATTTGAAATATGAACAAACAGGCATGGTTCTGTATCTCCCAATGGTTTCCAAAAAAAAAAACCACGTTGTCAGAGCAAACTACTAACCTGTGCCAAGGCCAAGCTTCACATTGTGTTTCAGGACCTTCTGCACATTTAAGACACCACTGCGCAATCTGGATTGGAAGAAGAAATGTGTTCTGTGTGATACACGCAGAGAAAGTTCAGGAAGAGTAAGGCTACAGAGCCATTTCATGAGAACATGTGCAACAGATTTGGGTTACAAAACTGGGATGGAGCGTTTGCATTCATACATCTGAAAGATGGGGTTTAATCACTAAAAATAAAGGCAGTTTTTCTTAATTAAAACCTACACTTTTATAGTTATGTACTGAAAAAGCGCTCTCAATACACCTATGAAAAAAATCAAATATGATGCAAAGTATTTTCCAGATGGGAAGTCATTTCATGAGCTCCTGTACATCACCACAAACAAGATATTGATTATGGTAAAGGCAAAATGACTATCAACATTTAGTACAGTATCCTGGCTGGATACCATACAGTATCTTATTTCTGCTTAATACAAACACGGCTATACAGCCCATTCCCATTTTTCCAATACATATGCATACTTTGAGGGGAAGGGAGATGGCCTGAATCTGCCACTGATAGAACAGTCAAAAGAAATAAAGTTTAAAAAATAAATATATATATACATACATACACACACACGCATATATATATATATATCACCATACTGAGAAATGGAGCATGAATGGTCAAGCTCAATCCAATGTCACTTTTGTGCAATGTCCTTTTAACAGTAGGCTGGACTCGGGCCACTAAGTGAACAAGAGCTTTATTTAGCTGTACACAACTCTTTTTTATTAACTTACGAAAAATTAGAATTGGGGCAATGTGAAATTGCAGCTCCACGAAGACTAAATATTTCCAGCTCTTCTTCAGAAAGATAACAGGCATGAGCCATCACTGTCTAAGGAAAAATCAGAATCACCAGTTTACTCAATATTGCATTTACTTCAGTGCCTGTGATTTTTGATGCACTGCTTTTAATAGTGAAAAGGACACCTGTTACTATCAAGGGACATAAATGCACTTGTTGGATAAAGCTCTTGAAATTGACAGGAGAGAAAATTTCATTAACTTTAGCATGCCTGATGTATCACTCCCTCAGCTTTTTTTCATTTATTAATGAAAGAAGACAGGGTGTTGACTTTTGCAGTGATTGCTGTGACTTAACAGCTTCAAGGAACAAATGCAAAAATGCCCTAACACTGAGGCAACCTTATGATTTGTATTTTGTAGCTAACACAGAGATTAAGTACTAGGGCTAGGAGTACATCAGATACAATGAAAGATGTATGTACTCTTAGCATGTTTCCCATTGTGTCTCTAAAGGTTTTCACCAGGTAAATATGTATCTCTGGAATATTCTTCCATTAAAATAATTTAATTTGTTATGCAAGTGATTAATGACTTTTTTTTCTTGGCCTACATAATTGATTTTAGAAGTAAGTTCACAAGCAGTACGCACAAAACATAGAAGTAAGTATAGGATAGTATCATTTAATTGGACATAAAACAATTACTCCCAGACAAATCTAATTGGAATTGCCTCATATGCCCATTGCCCGCTCAAAAAGAGCAAGAACTCTGTTAGGCCTTGCAATCTGCTGATAAAAATGAGAAGGGCATAGGGACAGGTTCCACTGAGCATCTCCTAATAGCACTGTACCCTTGCCACCTCTACTCATCAAACTCAAGCATAACTGAAAATGCAATGAGAATAGCCACATCTTATGTTAAGGATATCCATATGGTAGCTGCTGAACCATATCTTTACTTTTTAAAAAGAAGGAAATATTTCAGCCACAGCTCTGAAAAACATACTTTTAAAACATTAAAAAAATGGTGTCTTAGTTTTGGTGGTTGCGGAGGGGTGAATGCCTGTGGTTTTGTCATGCTGGTGTTCAATAGAATGCTTCCCCAGCCAACCAGTAGCCCCCATTTTCATTGACCATTACCAGCGCTGAGCTTATAAAAGTTTGACAGAATTAAGACTTACATTTTTGCAGCACTAATACTCTCTTCAGCACACTGATGCAAAAAAACAGCATGCATAGGATTGTGTAAGAGAGCAGAAGTTAATACTGTGTGCATACTTAAGTAAACCATACTGATTTCTCACAAAAAGAGGACTGTATATAAGTAATTTACTGGGGTATAGTTTCAAAGACAGAAATGGAAGCTCAATAGCTAATTCCCAGGGAGTTGGCAGCTGCCGTTTGTGCCTCTGAAAATTCCCTCCTAAAATTTTTAATTAATTTGACTGATGTTTAAGCACTCTGACTGTAGTTTGGCTGTTCATATTCACTCTTGCATGGGCTCTCCACTATCTAATATGGTGTCCCCTGGCAAAACCAAACCTGTACTTAGTGTGGACTGGTATCAGATCCGCTGGCATTTACCTCGCCAGCCTAAAGCTTTAATGAATTTCAACTCTTCAGGACACTGCCTCTCAATACTTGGCAAAATCAGCTGACGAGATGAGAGTGCTTTTGGATAGTTAGAACAGTAAAGTGTGCCTTTCTGTATGCAAGGTTCACACACAGAAGACAAGAGGACCAGCTGCTTTTCTGCAGGAAACTGCCAAAACATGAAGTTGGTCATACCATAATACCACAGAACAAATTCTCAGGCAAAACCAGTGTGCAAGAACATTGTAATTTAAGGATAACTGGGTACTCCTGAAGAATTACTAGCTCCTACAATACTAGCTTTACCTAGTCTTCTTCTGATCCCACTGCCCCAATTTTCTTTGGAGCTCTTGGAAAATGGATCAGGAAGCATAAAAGATCTTTATTGTTCATCCCCCCTAAAATGCTTAGGAAAAGTGTGGGCTTGTCTAAAGTTCCAAAACCTTGACCAACACCTGTGCAATAGGGAATATAAAACCAATTCACCCTCCCCCAGATGTCACTGACCTTGACAAAACAATACAAACTTTCAGGTAACTACAGTTAACCACCATATTCTCTACATGGATAGGTGTACGCTATGCTGTGCAAGTTTTTATGCAGTTACCTTGCTGGTAAGCAGCTTGTTTTTATCATACAATTCAGTATAATTCTGGTAGGCAGGGAACATGCTCTCCACAAGTTTCAGTTCTTCTTCATTCTCACTTATGTGACTCTGCAGTAAGAAAATATATAGCAATGAGTGGCTTAAACAGCATTAAACTTGAAGTAACAACCTTCTAAGCAAACTACTGGTGCTAAACATATGATAATAGAAACTAGTATTTGTAAAGCCTATAGTTAGATCTAGTCCTTGGTTTTCTGTTTTCATCAGAGAGGTCCCTGGGACCCAAAAGAGTAACTCCACTTGTTCTTTTAAAAGTGATATGAGATGGTATGCCTGGGTAGTCTGCCTCAGTAGTCTGGTGACATAATGGCCCACCTGATATTTGGCAAACATTAAATTAATAAATCAAATAATACATATGACTGTGAGGTAAAAGAGAGAACCAGCCTACCACAGAGTGGACCCTGGGATCAGGGCAACATATAGGTAGCTGCTCCATGTATCTTCAGATGGGCTGATTAATTCCTGGTCTCAGATAAAAATCTGATCCTCCTGTACTCCCATTGGAGCATATATTTTCAAAATGCCCACTTCATAATGATGAAAAATCCTAATGTTGGATAGCTTTAAAACAGTATATGCTTAGAACGGTGTAACCAAAAAAAGAAACATCTTGAAGTTTCAATAGACCTGAAAGCTTTAAAATATGTTTTTTTTTAAACACAGAAACCTCATCACACTGGAAATCCTACAGCTATGTTAACAGTTTTAGATAAGATACAAAGGTAAGTAATTCTTTTATCTACTGAAATTGCTCTGTACAGAAACAGCAGAAGGCAAAGAGACAGATGTTAACACCCTTGGATTAGGGAGAGCAACCTTCAGCAACCCAAGGATTGCTCTAGCCTACGATACCAACAGCTGGTCTCCTACCAACCATGCGCTGGGGCTTGCTGAACTGTGCATCCTTCCAGTCATGACCCCTCTCACTTCCTGTGCACATCACTGCGTTCTTGCAGAGTACCATCAATCATTTCAGAGGAATTTAAAAGTCAGACTCCAAGGAAAGAATGTGATTTAAATGTTTTGCTGACGTTATGAAAAAACCCTGGTTGGCATGCTATCTGTCCAAACTATGTAAATCGTATACAGAGCTCTCAGAGCTTACCTGCACATGGAGATCACAGGTCTGTGCTAAATTGCCAAGTGCATACAGCAAATCCTCTGTGCAGGAAGGGCCAAAGCGGGGCGTTATTACAGGCTGCACCCGTGGATACTGGAAATATTAAAAAGACACACTTAGGATTCTACATATGTAACTCAGTAACCACAATTAAGACAAGCATTTACACAGCAATTACATTTTGTCTCCACCACTTACTGTTTACTGCATCCTTGCCAACTAAAATTAAGCTGTATAGTCATTTCCTTATTTGTATTAGTAATTTCACCTCAGAAACAGAGAACCAAAGTTTTTTTTTCCTGAAAACGTTTCTAATGAACTTTAGTAAGGAAGTTATTTTCATTAGAACTCTTTCACTGAGTCATCAAGATTTCACCAGATTTCAGGAGAAGCAGTAGATGCTTCTTCATATTTGCTGACAGTCCAGTATGCATTATGAGAAACAACTGAGATGAATGACCAGATGTTTTTCCAAGTTGTGCTTCTGTAAACATCAAAGATGTAATGATGCAAAACTGCAGAGTTCTGCAAAACCAAAGCCTTTTCTTGTTCAGTCTTCTTCACTCATGACAGCAACAAACTGTCCTTCTATTCCCTAGATAGGAAGATTCAGCACCAGATACGCTACACAGTAGGAAACAGTGCAGAAGACACCAAGACTAGAGCCACAGATGTTTACTTTACAGCTTGCACTTCTGAATTAATATTTTCATTAAAAAGAGACAATGGCATTACAAGCCTTTCTTCAGTCATAGGCCACAGCTGTGCACGTGACACCACTACAAGACAGTATATAATAGCACAGTTTGCAGTTTCTTATACCACCTCCCACATGCAAGAAGCTCAGGAATTCTGCAGATCAGCTGACTTACTCTACTAATACATATGATTTAGGCATTAAACTCTAAGCATCTGTGCTTCAATATTTTAAGACACAAATGTCAACAAATTAAGCCATTGAAAACAAAAGGCTGGTAAGAAAAGTATCCCTGCTTGTACTACTGGAGTCTACACCTCTACCTTTACCTCAGGAGTGTAAACCTGAACTTCTTTAAAAACACAGTGGAAGACATGTGCTGACCCAAAATACTAATTTGGTAATGGATTAGTAACCCTACTGTAAAAACACTGATTTATGCTGGTGAGAACTTCTTTTACCAGTCTATTTATACACCAGAGAGTGAGAGAGAGACAGTGAATTCTATCTTCCTTTAACAGAAAATTGTCCATTCGAGGAAGCTGGATATTTTAAAGTCAATAGAGCAAACACAGAATATTACTCTGATGTGCTCTGACCACATGAAACTGAATTTACACTGCTTCAAGTCCATCTCCCAGCAACATGGCTAACAAAACATTTTTCAGATTGATAACACCTGTCTACTACACAGAAAGATGTATATTTATTGATTTGGACACTAAGTCAGCAACGTTTGTCCAAGTAGGATTAATTATTTCATACATTCACACAGCATCTTCTGAATACAGGAGTGCATACAAAGGAGAATTCTACTTACTTTCTTCTCCAATAGTTCTTTAACAAACCTGAAAAAGGGTAGAAAAAATCTGTTATAAATCTGTCATCTGTGCTATAAAATACAAAAAATACAGAAAATATTTACTTAGATACCCTATTAAGATTTCAGACATAGATCCATTTTTTAATGAAAGCTGGGCCAGATTCTCAGATGAAATAGTAAGAACACAATGAAGTCAAGATAGTTACATCAAACCATGCTAGCTGTGAATTTGACTGTGAATATACAATTTTTTTTTTATTTCCAATAATTAACATTAGATGTGGTAATTACTCTGAATTTTCACTGAAGACCAAATACATGCTACATTAAATTCACTGAAAACATAATTATAAGCTACAGCTGCCAATATTAGAGGAAAAAAAAACCCCACACTCAAATTTGTCTGTCCATGAATTTAAATCACAGCTTTAAATATATTTTCTTATTTTAAATATTTTTTTTAAAAAAACACTATAATATTTCATACTTCACTTACAGTAGTTGTATACATCCTCATTCACTTAAAGAATCTTCGATTTTCTGGAAATGCTTATATTAATGCTAGCATAAATTAAGCTACCTTATGGAAAATACATATAGATTCACTTACTTTGTTAAATAAAAGCAGCTACCTCAGGGACCTCTACAAAAAACTCCAAGCAGTCAATATGGATAATGCAGATGAGCAAATAAAACTTCCTCTGATTTTGCAGGGAAGAAATTCTTTGAAAACTCGTAAGTACAGCATATGCAAATAATTTTCAAAAGTCAGTTTGAGATAGGTTCTGGCTAGATCTCTGTGAATTTTTATGTCACAGTTTATATTCAGAAGAAGCTGCCATTTTGGTCACAGCAAATTTGAATCAGATTTGTCAAATGTCTTCAGATGGAGAAGAAAATGATGGTGTAGGCTAGATTCACAACACTGAAGCCAGTGCTAGATCACCAGCTCACGCGAGAGACCTAAGCTCAACTTCCACAATGACCACTGCAGTCTGAGCCCACCATTGCCTCGCTTTGAGAGCCAATACATAGTTTGAATTAGGTATCGTTTGTCTGTCCCTCCTCTTATTGATCCACCAGGTATAATGACACAATATTCACTGAGGCAGGAACTGCAGCACAAGTATAACTCCTAGGTGATAATCCAAACCCTCTAGATAACTGTTTTAATTCTTTTTCAAATTCTTTGAACAGTGTAAGCATTGTTTAAAAACTGAAACACCTTTCTCAAAATACCCTACACTTTGTTGGCTTATGTACTCCTCTATGAGGAAAGAAAGAAGCTCAGGTTCAAACCACTGTCCTCTGCTGCAGAATAGATGTGAACATGGGTCCTCCTCTTCCCAGATGGCTTGACTTGAATTTAGATTTAATTTATGAAGTACCTGGAATTGTATATTATTTCCATGCATACAATATCAGTATTTCCAGAGGTTAACTGTAAAGAGCTGAAAACAGTGTAATCCATTTCCTGACAGTGTGGCAGATCACATTTCTTAGGTTCTTAAAAAAAAATATCCGAATGTTGCCCTCTTAAAAGGAACAGCTTTTTCATCCCTCTGCAATTGCATTGCTGCAATTCAGGCCTGATGAGGTAAGTAAGTACTTCTGATCCATGCTGACAAGCACACAGCTTTCTTGTCTACACAGCTCCGGAGTACTTGTGGCACACCCTCATCCAAAGCTGAGAAACATTTGTTATTAACACAATCAAATAAAAGGGGAGTTGGATATAAAATAAAGCTATTTAGATCATTCTGAAGCTTTAAAAAATATCAAAACTGGAAGTTCTGCCATTTCAGACCCATTCAGCAGGACTCATGCTGTATTACAAAAACTGGGGATTTACATGAAGGAAAACAAATGTTAGGAGAGTGCAAATGATTAATACTACATATTTTTAAAATGTCTTTAAATATAAACACCATTAGAAATTGATGACCACTTCTAACCTTTACTGGCACTCTTATAGCATGATTTGCAAAAATAAGGTTGCAACTTCACACAACTGCATCAAGATGATCATATTACTGTTAAATATTTTCTTTTTCAGCATGGTATTTGAAACATTTATATAAGTAAATAAATAGTCCCATGTGAAAATCTGTATGTCTGCCTGAGCATTTTCTGAGCATGGAGGCAAAAGACAAGGGAAACCTAAGACAGCAGGGTGTCTTGGGTCTCCTCCACCACGTACATTCCCTCGATTTAATTCTCCTTCATTCTCTTAGCTGCAAGTTACAGTGATTTCACCGGTACTATGCTGAAGGAGAGGAGAACCACAGCATGTTTAAAACATGAAAGCTGAATCCCACAACTTCAGTAAAGCATTATCCTAAATGGGGGAAGAAAACAGCTCAGAAGTTAACGGGGGTGAAGGAATTGATTGCCACCCTGCCATCTCATGCCAGGTCACATCACCTACACACACTGAGCTGTGAAGGAAAAAGAGAAGGCAGAAAACAGACAATAACAAATACATATTCTCTCTGAACCCTAGAGCTGTAGCTTCTCCCATTCTTTGGAAGAGCTGGAGAGAAGCCACTTGGGCTGTGCAGCGACTGGGTACGCAGGAATGGCCAGACTGTAGGAAACAATACTTCTGGAAGAAAAAAACTGTTCCAAATGAACTTACACCTGTAAGTTCTTAGTCAGCTTTTCAGATGTATGAAAAAGTCTTATTTCTAAAGGTTGTGCCATCAATTTAATCACCTTACCTTTCTGTCTCTAGGACAGAGTCAACAGTAATCTCTCTGTATTGTGGCACACTGTCATTCATATCCATGCAGACTTTTCCAACAAAGGCTCGTTGACCGAATTTATCTGTTGAGATGCATAAGAATATAGAACTTAAAATCACTGGTTCTCAAAAACTCCTACCAAGGCCTGTACTGAAATCAAAATAGAAAATTCCACTCAAGTCAGCTTCACTTAACATAAAGAGAATTTATGCTATTTTCTTATCTTTAAGTTGGGAACATCCATGTGACTCTGAAGGTTGAAAAAGAAAAGAGAAAAAACTCCCAAACATTTAAACAGTTCTCCTCTTCCACATGAGTGCCCAACTTTATAAATGTTATAATTGAAGACAAGATTACTGTAGTTTAACCACAACCAGAATTCATAAGGTTAGTATATGAAAAAGACCAGTGTGAAGTCGTGGATGCAAAACACAAGCATCAAAGTATAGTAGCTGTGGTAGATGAGCTGAGCTGAGAAAAGGCACAAAGATCTCGGCAAACTATCTCTCATTAAGAGAAAGGAATGAGGTTCCTTATATGCCTCCCACATGCAGCTGGATGGAGAAAATTACCAGAGCTACTTCTAGCCTCTTTCTTGGGATTTGTTCATGCTAAGTGTAAGACTTAAAAGGAATGCATGTAATATTCAGTTCTAAGATTTTAAATGTGTTTCTAAATTAGATCTCTTTTGTTCATTTTTACTGTCTGAGTTGTTGAATACAATGGCTTCGAAGTTTTAGGTTTTCCTAGAAAATTAGAAAGGCTAGGGAGATTTTGATGGAAACAGATTCTCATTAAATTGGTCTGCTTTGGGAGCTAGCTCAGCGTTGAGAAATCCTGCAAGAACCACAGCACTTTCAGACAGCAGGCATTTGCAACAGTGAACAAAAGGGAGGGATAAGATCCTGATGCAACTCCCACTGTTCTGGTTTTGGAGGGCACGTGGAGAGTTTTGATATTGATTCTCAACTGCAATTTCAGAATATCAGGAAATTAATGCACTGACTGCACATCTTGACATTCAGTCCTTTAATCCTCAAATACCAAAAGCTAGAAAGAGCAGAGAACTGCAGCTGAAGAGCAGCTCCAGCAGACCTAATTCAAGTTCAGCCAGCAGCTGATGTGGGAATGAAGAGACTAGACAAAACAGCAGTAGGAGAGAGGCAGTTAGGTGAACAAGGGTAACCTGGGTGGATTCTAGGGACGCAGTATGACAGATAGAATGAACAAAAAACAAATTAGTAGAAAGACAGACCCCTAGCTAGTCTAAAACTCCTAAGCATTGTTTCCTTCAGCTAACACAGTCTGCACAACATCCTTCAAAACTCACTGTTAGTCTTACCTATAATTTCAGCAAGAAGAAGAGAAGTATCTGTGTGAATTGTTGCAAAGTAGCAAGCTGTAGTCGTGCCATTCTTTAGAGTTCGTCTCTATAAAAAGAAATCAGTTTCAACTGTCTGGAAAAAAAATAGTTAAGCTGCCAAATTGCAGAACAGGCAGTCTCATTTCAAACTCTGAGAACATCTAGTTATTGTGAAATTGTGCAGTGAAGTAGGAAGGTAAAATATAGATTTTTAATTTCACAATTGCTTTTTTAAGTCTGAGTGTTGATAAATACAAAACTTTCTCTTCCAAATCCATAAGGATTTTAACAACACCTAAACCCATAGAAACCAGTCTGTATTTCCTTCACTCAAACTGGAAATAAATTCTGACTCATATTTAGAAATACAACCAACCAGTCATTTATGTTATTTCCTAGCTTTGAAAGGCTCTGGTTTCCACAGTGAAGCACTGTTTACCTAACATTAGCAAAGCAAGGCTTTTGGGAAAAAGTAGCTGGTTTTGTTTGGTTACCTGATGTGGCTTGGAATAAATAGTATAAAACCCTTTTGTTATCCCTGAATACAAAGTAATAAACTGCAAGGTAAAAGTAAACTGAGAACAACTCCTCAGTGTAGTTAATTATTTATTTAATTACACCATTTAAAAGGAGAGGGTAGTTGATACGTGTTCATATTATGTTTGGAGGACATGTATAAATGAAAAGCCATTTACAGTCACATTAAGTCACGATTAAACTTACAGCTTCACTTGATCTTGGGACTAATGCATACTATTTGACAACCCATTCAACATACAGGTTTAAATTGCATTTTTGAATTCTGGCTACAATGTAATCTGAGAAATTTTTTTTATGAGAAAGAAGGTGGAGCATCCAACACAACTTTTGAGAATGGCTAGAGCCAATTATTTGACAAACACAAAGCCAAGCTCTGTCTTTTCCTTACAATATTTAAATTAAAGCCAACAATTGAAAAAAATGTCTTTAAGGGTTCCTAAAATTTCATTACTGAGACAAATTACCTTTTCCTTTCTTAGCTTTTAAATCCCAGAATTCTCCACTTCTGGATTCCTAACATCATTGTTAAATGAAAGCTAAAAACGTGGTTTCTAAATCATCAGCATCAAGAACTGGCTTTCGTAAAATTTGAGGGACCAGAGGAGGTTCCAGCTAAAATCTGGCAAATTTCACCTCATCTGTTTCTTTTACCTGGTATAGAAAGTGTTTATTTGAAACGGAATTTTGGTTTAAAAAAAATCACTATGTTTTCATTACAACTCCAAAAGTACAAAGACACATATGAAATAGCATCTGCTTCCTGCAGGTTTAGTCCTGTTTCTAACAGTTGAAGGTTATTATCAGCCCCATCAGACATTGCAGAGCAACTGATATTCTGAAACATTTGGGGGTGAAAACATTTTCCTGACCTTGTCCCATTTGATAGACATAGGGAGAGCCTAACCATTATGCTGAAGCTCCTACAGCTAACTCCCATCCCTCACTGGCAGCTCTTTCCCAAGTGATGTTACTAAACACCCTGCACAGCAAGTACTTTAGCTGTGCTAATGTCACCCAGTCTGAACTGATGGAGACAGTAACAGTATGTTGAGGCACACAGCTGGAACATGAGGTCACTTCAATGTCTTAAGTAGCTGAGGGCATGTGTGCTTGTCACTAGAGTTTATGAGCAAGCTGCTCCTGTTTTTATTATGGCAGGTGGCAGAAAATAATTTTCTAAAAAAATTCTGTGGCAAGGACAGTATAAGTCTTTATTTCAGATTCACTACGCTATAATTTTGACACATGTTGTCACAGTATTAGACAAATGCAAGGCAACTTATGCTGACCAAATAATTTAATCTGTTGAAGATATTTCAGTCTACATATTAAAGGATACATTTCAGCTATAGGACAGAATCAGTACTCTGCAATGTGACTGAGCTGCTCATTGTTCATCAAGTGGAATTTGACCTTAAAGCCTTTATATTGCTTAGAATCAGTCTAGATCAAACACAGTATCTCTGTGTCACAACACTGTTGACAGACTTCAGCTAAAGCCCCTGCAGTGAATTATATTCCTGCTCCAAGGATCTCAGCTGTAGAAATGTCTTTCTTAATTACTCCAGAACACCCCAGATTTGTTGCCTGTGAGAAGCATCTTCTCTTTCATGTAATCTTTGCAGAAGACAATTCCACAAGAGGCTTTTTGTGCAGAAAAGGAAATACACTCTGACATAATTTTTTTTTACCATGCTTAGATATTTCTGCATTGACGTTGTCAGCACCTGCTGGCTACACTAGCTCTGAGAGTACTCTTAAATGTTGGTCATAGTACTCAGATATCAGAAAAAATTATAAACAAGTTAATTGTTATCCACATGATCAAATGAACTGTCTTACCAGCAAAAACAGAACAAGACTGGAACTAGCAGGTGACAATCTTGTCTGGCAATTAGAACTGTAGCTACACTATCTGGTCTTCATGACATTAAAACATGCTTTACTAATTCTGCTGACCTTCTGAAAACATACATATATTTCACAAATATGAGTGTCGTCAAGAAGGTAAATGACATTTGCAGTACTTACAACAACTCTGGTGTACACTTCTTCTGCAAAATCACTGTCTTTGTATTTGGCTTCTGTTGGGAATGTGTAGGTAGTCAACCACTGCAAAAGAGGCAGATCTACTCTTGTACCAGTAAATGAATACTGAGGGGCATGAATGTGTGTATCAACCATTCCTGGCATGAAGAATTCACTAGGGAAAGAAATGAGAATTACAACAGCCCAAAACAGCACAAAAATTTCCACAGTAAGTAGTTTTGCTTTAAACAGTATGTTTGAGCAAATTCCACCAGAGTAAATGGCAAGTACAGATTACCTTTCCTCTTTCAGCATCAGCATATCAATTCCTACTGTGCTACCCAGACCCCTTTTATGGTATGAAGCAGTTGAATAACTTTTACACAGACTTACATAATAATAACTTTTATACAGACTTACTTATAGCTGAGAGAAAAACAATATAAGAGCATGATGAATCCAGTTATCTTTAATATTTACGCAGACTAAATACCAACACTGAATAAAGCCAAATAGACTTCACAATAACAAAAATTACCCCACGGCAGAACCCACCCAAAAAAGAGATTTTGGCACAGTCTTCCTTTCTAGTAAGGATATATTTGGAATGTCTCTAGCTGACAGGCCATTACATTTACAAAACTGTACCAGTTTTTCTCTGCATTATATACATGTCTATACATACATATATTCAATCAATTAATTTCAAAGTTTAATGGAAGAACAGCCACTGTGTCTACAAATGAAGACACAGACACCAGTGAAAAAAACCTCTGCTCAATATCTTGAGAAGAAAGGCATATTTACAATGGAAGTGTAATATTGTCTGTTGTCATGTAGTGTTCATGCAGTAACAGGGTGAATATATTAACATCACCAAGAAGTTGCTATAATTATTTTGGTTTGTGCTGGAACTCCATACAGTATAAAATTTCTCTCACTCTCCTTCTCCCAGACTAAGGAATGAACGGTGATTTCATCTCTTTGTAGCTCCCCTTCCTGTTTTCCTGCACACTAAAAATGCTGAAAGATCTTTGTCAATCTGATGCATGCTCCCAGAACCTTCCATTTTCCTCAGGCTATTTCAAGTGAAGAAAACATCTGATGACTCATATATACTGTACGATTAGCCTTCCAACAAAGAACACAGATTTTTTAACAACTGAACACTAAAATGATGCAGCAGCAATAGATTCCAAGCCACAGGTTGTTTATAGTTCTGCTACTGCATGCAAAGCAAGAAGGTGCCATCCAAAACTATTTCACTTCACCAGAAAGGTAGGGGATTTCACTAGCTGAAGAAAAAAGAAATGCTCTAGCTGCCAATACATTTAGAAATCCAAGGTTCTGTGTTTAGAAGGTTTAAATCTTCTAATTTTATTAGTTTTTACTAAGGACTGTGTCAAAGCCCAAGCAATTGAGTTTTATATCTGTAGTGTTAGTGTTACCTACATTTACAAAGTCTAGAGTTTCAAGCTACTTAGGCAGAGCCCACTGCTAACAAAATGGACATAAAATTTAATCTGAAGGACGTATGTAATTTACTTCTGTAAGCACAGAAGAGGTCATGTAAGAAAGATAAATACAGCATTTTGTTCTGTGCACTGTAATTCAGCCAGCACAATTCAGCCATGGCTGCCGTTCCAAACAAAGGAATGCAAACACCGTACAGATTGTCCACCCTCCAAGTCCCAGGACACGGTCAGCTCTTGGGTTAAGATCCCTCACAGAGCTGAAAAAGAGTTTTGCCCATGAGATTTGGTTTAACATCCTCCCCGCCACAACGTATTCAGAAAGACTTGCATTACTTCACTCAGAGAATAAACGGCATTTGCTGAAATTAATCTAAACAAAACACATACTAGTTACTCAGTTCTCTTATGTCAGATGTTTTGAACCCCCACTTCTCAGCCAGTTGCTCTTGCTGATCAGTTTGTTCGAAAAACACAATCTAAAAGAAAAAAAACCAAAACATAGTTAGATTCTTTACGCCTGTATCCCACATCAGCTTTACATGAAGGCAAAACAAGTCATAGCTTAAAACAGATTTTACACACTGACTACAAAGGTGATAGGTTTGCATTGAAATACTCGTTCTTCCTGACTATCAAGCATGATTTTGAAATACCTACTTATAATCCAGTGAATAACCGCACCCACTTTGTAACTTGTAAGAAAACAATTAATTCATTCTCAAGTAATACGCAGACAAGACTGCTCAGACTTCCGCGTCCACTGGCATTCCTGTAACATACCGCAATGCTAGCAGTATGGCTGCTCATTGTGGAGGTATGCGACAGCCTTATGGGAATGCAATTATAGTACTCAAAACCAGAAGGGTCAAATTAATTGCTTTGCCTAGGACTAATTGGCACTGAGCTAAGTATCTCCTAATTTTCTGCTCACATCATTAATGTTGAGGGTTTTTTTTTTATTTTTTAAGTGCCTACGTACAGAAAAGGAATTGAGGAAAAAAATGCGGATAATGATTTCTGTTTCCAGAACAGACTAAAAGCATGCTCAAGATCTTTGTTTATTTCAAAAAAACTGCAATTTGGAGCCTATCTCAGCCCCATTTGACTCTTCGAGAACATCAACTCTACTGCTACTGAGTTTCTGTTGCTAAGTCACAATTTTAGCACACTTACTGTTTATTTTTAAATTCCATGGTGTTTTAGTCTACAACACGACTCTTGGCAGCTGAATTCTCAGCTTTTTAATTCTCTGGTCTGGCAATAATATGCATGAAAACTCTCCAAAAAATGAAGAGCGGAGAGTCTAGGAACTACAATGCCCACTACAAGCTCCAAGCAGAAACCAGGTTTCTGCAACACTTGACAGAGTAAAGGATGCATCTCCCAGCCAATGACTGTCTACCCTAAGCTTTCAGGAATTCTAGCCTAACCACTGTTTCTGTCAGAAACTAACTCACAGTCTTCCACCTTCCTTGGTTTAAGACCTCATTCCTCTAAGTTCAAGGGAGTAATCTTAGCGCTATTGGTATCTTTCTGCTCCTGTGAAGATGCCCACACTGAGGACCTGTATCACCCTCAGGCC
Source organism: Falco naumanni (assembly GCF_017639655.2). Lineage (NCBI taxonomy): Eukaryota > Metazoa > Chordata > Aves > Falconiformes > Falconidae > Falco > Falco naumanni. Next base: position 46,899,406 of record NC_054080.1, on the reverse strand, counting down.
AGCAGTTTCTAAGGCAGCAATTAAAAAAAAGTTTAAAAAAGGCAAGATAAAATAGTTGTAAAAAGGCAACAGGAAGGAACTTAGGAGGAAGATCAAGAGGACCAAAAGAGCGCTGTTTGGCAGTTAGTTACACGCCCATTTTTTTTAATATATATATGACATTACCTTTTGCAGTTTCTATTTGTTCTGTAAAGAAAAATAAGCAAAGGCTGCTCAACTGTAGACAAGAGGGTTTTGGCTGCCTAGCCTTTTAAATGCACATATGGCTTATATGATTTACACTGTCTGAAGAGCAGATGTTTAAAAATTTTAGTCAGAAATAAACCTGTTAAAATCATACAATATAAATAAATACCACGCTAGTGAAAATCGCAAGAATATTGTAGTCCATTAATACTTCACATGAAGCTGCATCTTTCTCCTTCTGAAGAGGAATATAGCCAGCTTAACTAGGTATGTATCTGCAGAGGGCTTAGAATACAGACCCACTGAATTTTCTATCAGCAGTAAAGAAAATGTCACTTAGATGCTGAAGTCAAAATGGATGCAGAATGAGTAATGTTAGAGTTGCTGGTGTGGGGGGGTGGGGGAAAAAGGAAAAAGAGAAATATGCAACACCAGATGACAAATTCTGGAAACAGAGGTTGCCATGGAAAAGAAATTACTATTATATACTCATAGGGTGCAGATAAATAAAACACTTAAATCATGGAAAAATGAAGAAAATAGGTTTCAAAGGAGCCAGACACATGAAATCAACCCTAAACCTGACATTTGGTTCGTTAATGTCGAATGCAGCTATAGATGAATCAGCAAGACATATCTTCTTTTCAAACATGCTTCCCAACAGAACTCTTCGGTTACCCAAAAGATGTTCTCCATTGCTTTAGGATGTATTTTCTCTAGCCACCTTTCTAAAACTGAATGTTTTAGGGTCTTTGAGGTCTGAGGCTTGGACATTTGCTTGAGTATTTGGTTGTACATTCAAGGTAACCAACCTGTTGCACTGATCCTTTAAATTAGTTCTGGACCTTAAAACTGTAAAAGCAAGAAACAACTTCACAGCAGAGTCAAAAGAAGTGCACAGGCAACACTAAGACCTTCAGGTTGCAAAGAAGGAAGTCACAGAGACTAAGCAGCACTTTGGGAAAGGTGTATCACATCAACGGCTGCTAACACCAGTGCTCAAACACATCGATCAGTTCTGATGTGTCACCCATGTGATGGGGCTAAAGGATCCAGAGACAAGGATCTGAGACCCCCCCTACCCTGGTGCTTAACTTGACTTTTTTTATTCTAAAAAGGATGCCCAAAGCTCCTCCATCAACACATAGATGGTCTCCTAAACTATGCATTAACCCTGACATGGTAGATGCTAACTCCTTCCAAGCGCCACAGTGCAAATAACTTTGCTACCAAAAGAATGGAAATGAATGATACTGGCTGAAGGAACGCTGTTTTTTGATCCAACAGCGCCTGTGTTACTTCTTTCTGGCTATGACATTCATACATGAACATGAGCAAGGGATCCATCCTTCTTTTCTGTCCCACACACTTCTCTTCCCTCTTTGTTTCCACAATAATTAGCTGACCTCTGCAACTAGAGACATGATGTCTACTGCTTGCCTAGTTCCCAAAACTAGAATGTGAGGATAGATGAGAGACAGGAGCACTCACTAGACCCAGCTCCTGAACAAACAGCCCAACCTGTGGAGAAAGGCTAAGCAACGAACTCCAGATGGATGTTGGTACCTTGGTACCTTCCTCCTTGAACAGCTAGTACATATCATTTGCTATCCTAGCTGGCTTAAATAAAAGACTCAATGTTTTGGCAGTACCTAACAACTGTTAAGTACCCCTATTCCACAGCTCTTGCTCTTTTCATGCCTCCAACAGGAGCTTTTAGCTTAATACTTGTTCAATTTACTTAATATTGTACTCAGCTAAGTTAATTTCACCAAGATTTCAATGACAACTCACATTTTGCACTTGTCTCTATTTTCTTTACCCTGAGGAATACTACTCTTTGTTTGCCATTCTTCAAGAGCAGCACCACTCTGCTCTGCAAACCACTCAAACTCAGTCCTGATTTTGCTAACTTAACAATAACTTGGGTCTCCATACCTGACAGCAGTGTCTTCCCTGCTAAAGCTCCCTTTTCATTTACAGGCAAAGCACAGAGAGCCGACATTTCATTTGTGGCCTTTACCAACCAAGTATCCCCACGTGCAGTGGGAGTCTGGGCAGTGTTTCTGTGGCACTGGCTGTATGATCCTGTCCCTTGGAGGACAGGGACTCATACTGGAGAACAGGACCTGGCTGTTCACAAAAGCTGATCTATTCACCCTGTCAGAGACAGGAGTCTTCCACAGTCAGTTGCAGTCAGCAACATGAGGCAAAAGAACAAGTCTTACTTAGTTTAACTTACTTCTTTGGGAGTAATACTGAAACAGTTTTGGTGTAAATTTGGACAATAAACGTATGCAATTTTCTAGCCAGCTTGTCCTTGAAAAGCTAACTCTTCTGTGATTCCAGCAGAAGTTCTGCATGAGGTAAAATTACGAGTAATAGGATAAAGGGTACCATAACTAACTGTATCAGACCCTAGAATAGTAAAATGCCAAGAATGTGTATTAAAAAGTGAAGAAAATTAAAGTCCTTGTTACTGTATTCTAGTGGGAATTTTATTTTTGGACAACAGAGTTTTACTGGAAAATATATTTTTTTTAAAGCAACTGCATGAGAATGTGTCAATTTATATGCAAGGAAAACAATATCCAGTGAATCCTTGTTCACTAGGAGAAGGGAAGCCAGTGACTGAGAGCACAGATTCCTAGGTACAGCTTACTAAGATACCTGTTTTTCAAACAAATCACTTAAAGCCTAAGGATGCTGAGTAGGGACACTTTTACAGAAATTGTCATTAGAGAGAGACCAGAATGGGGTATGAGTTTCTGCCTCCTGCACCCGAGTTACACAAACCAAACTATTTTGTCATTCAGCTCTGTTGTCTTTAGTTGACAGCAACCAATACAGTTATGGAAGTCTTTATTCCTCACCCATACATCAAAATACCACTTCTCATAGACTTTGCTATGCCTTGCACCAGACTCCCCAAGAGCTGTAAGAGGGCTGCCCTGAAACAGACACTCATGGACTTGGATGAACAGAGAAAATAAACTCAGTAAGGGCTCAGTGTGCTTTGCACAGATTTCAAATGCTACTGAACCCAGACACACTGAAGCCTGTTATTTAGCTGCAAGAAAGAAAAAGACCTTTTTAAATTATATATAGGGTACCTACATATGTTATTGAGTGTATAAGGGGAATTCACTAGTCTAACAATAAGACATCACCAGTCTACCTACACAACGTGCACTGTCGTTAAGGGAACGGTACAGCTCCCCTGCCAGAATCAATCCTGCCTTACCAGTAAATGCAACGCTTGCTCTAAACTTGGCTTGTACCACTAATCGTTGTGCCCAACATCATCGTTTTCTTAACCCTTTATGGGCATATGTCATGTTTTCTCTTGTGACAAGAAAAAAAAAAAAAAAAGCCTCAGTCAGAAGGCTGTGCATGAGTAGAGGGAGTGCGCTGCAGTTACAGCGCGTGCTGTGATAGTTTGCGAACGGGAAACCTGCCTGTGAAACTGAAAGAAAACTGAGAGAACCTGAAGGAGCGCCCGGCCCTGGCGCGCTGCTGCCCTGGCGGCGATGGGGACAGGTCTGGGCCACCCGCAGGGCCGTGCCGGGGGAGCCCAGCGCGCCCCGGCTACCCCCTCCTGCCAGCACGACACCCCGGCTGGCGGCCCGGCCCGCAGGCACCCGGCAGGTTGTGTGCGCATTTCCCGCGGCCTCCCTACGGACCGGCGGAGACGGCCCTACCCCTCACTCACCGCGCCCGGGCCGGGCCCGGCACCGAACAGGGTCACCGGACCGGAGCGGGGCGGGGAGGGCTCGGCCGGTGCCTCGGGCATCCGCTGACACCGCCCCCGGCCCCCCGGCCCGGCCCCCGCACAGCACCCCTGCCCCCGGCCCCTGCTCACCGTCCCGCTATCGTCCACCCCCAGCAGGTGTCCGTGGCGGATCTCCATGGGCGCCGAGCGGCTGGAGTGCACGAAGGTCCCCCTGAAGACGTGGGCCAGCGGCGGGCGCTGCGGGGAGCCCATGGCGGCAGCGGGCGGGCCGGCGGGGCTCGCTTCGCCGCGGCGGACGCGGCTGGGAGCTGCCACCCAGCGAGCTGCCGCCCTTCGCCGTCTCCCGGTGCCGCCGGCGGCTTCCTGAAGTTGTCACCATTTCCCCACCCCCTGGTGACTTTCTTCGCGGGGAGTGGTTTCGGTGTGGGGACGGCCGGAGGCCGGGCAGCCCCCTTGCCCCGGCGCCGCCGGAGGGAAGCGGGGCGGGGTGTGGGGGTGGGCGCTCAGGCGGGCGGCAGGGACGTGGCCGCGAAGTGCGCGGGGTGCTCCCGCTCCAAGCCAGTAGCCACCACCCCCTCAGGGATGAGTCCTCTGCCGTGTGACAGCGCAGACGCCTGGAGCAGTGCCCGGTGGGTCCCGGGGTCCCGGTTACTTCCCGGGAAGCGGCGGGAGGTCAGACCAGGCGCCTGGCTGCCCTTCGGGAGCGTCTGGCAACGCCTGCAGCCAGCGCCGGGGTGGTCACCGCTTTCAAAAGTTTAACGTAAAAAAGGTTGACCTCGTAAGCCTGCCCTGCCACAAGGTGCCAGCAGCTTGTGACCTGCTGCGGTGTGCCTGGAGCACTAGGAAATTCACTGGACATTTTCAGAAAAACAGTCTTAATTGTAAAATACCATTAACTTTAAACACGCATATTGAGGTGGCAGTTACTGCTTTGTTTCACCTGTTCTGCTGGACTCCATGCTCCGAGATTAAGCTCTCGGACTGTCTCCTCACTCGTTGGCCCCAGTACTGCATGTTAGTAGGGCATAGGAGCAGAAAATAGATGCCAGCTGAGGTACCGGAACTGCCAGGAGTAGGCAGCCAAATGCCTCGTTCAGTGGAGATGGTCTACAGAAAATAACAGCCTCCAGAAAAGGAAAGGCAGAGAAAAATGCATTTTTTTAACCCAGAGAACCTCACTTCCAGAACCACATTCTGTTCCAACAACCAAAGTCAATCAGGAGCACATGCCAAGAGGCTTGCTATTGAGATTATTGGGATAAGACTTCCTGTGGGGCCAGAATGATGTACACCAAGGGTAACACCATGGGTATCCTCTGAATTCCTGTTTGAAAACACCTTTCTTCATCAGGTTGTGAAGCAGCAAATGAACTTGGCACCAAGGGCACTGGCACTCATTCTCAAAGCTGGATTGTGAAGTTTGTCATTACATAGTTTATTATTAAAAGACCTTTGCAATTCTTGCTGTGCTGACACTGTATAAATGCGTAGCAGATTCTCTCTCCTACAAGCTTTCCATATCTATGGTGGGAGGAGAGAAAGAAACAGTGAGAAAGCACAGGATGAGTTTAATTTTGGTCTGCTATTGGCAATTCACCAGCTTTTATCTTGCCTTTTTGCCTAAGAATGTTTCCTAGGTTGCTGTGAAAGAAGTTTAAAAAATAGTGGACTTACTGATAGCAACTACATGATCTTACATGGACTTCGCTGACAGCTTAGTCAGGCCATAGTGTCCAGAATAAATTGGACAAGTGAAAGTGACTCTTACGTGCCAATATTTGTAATTTCTTGTGAGAGGTCTTGTAGTTTAGGAAGACTCCCAATGAGGTAAAATGGATTTTTTTTCAGATACATGGCAGTTTTTTATTGTATTTCTAATTTCTTTGACATGAGAAGCTAGAAAACAAAACAAAATGCAAATTGGGCTTGCAGGTTAATCTTGTTTGGAAAGAAAACTGGCATTGACAATCCTTCATGCGATTCAGTTTGCCTACAAGCTTCCTGCTTCCTTCAGCAGCAGTTATAAATTTAAAAAAAAAATCACCAAAAGGCTTTTAAATTAGCACTTGTAAAAGTCGTCTTGCAAAGGTGTTTCTCAGGGTAATACTACTGTGTTTATTAAGGCTGCAGCTGAAACGAGCTGTATTCCAAGCTGTGACCCCAGGTGAGGAAAATTGCCTTTTGCTGTATGAAGGATAAGGAGTGAGAGAGAGGCTGGTTTTGACACTGAATAACAAAAGTAGACGGAGTGGAGCTGAGAAATACCGTGAACAGAGGCCAAGCCCTGTGGACATAAGATCACTTGCTCCTCCTGTGAACAGAGGTGTGAAAACAACTTTGCCCAGCAATAGCTGCTGCTCCATGCAACTTGCCTCTGCCCTGGTGGCAGCAGCTAGCCAGATTTTCCAAGGTAGGTGGGTCCCACTGTACGCTGTCCTCTCCAGTGTGCTGCCCTAGGTATCTGTGTGCTGCACTTAAACCAGGCTACGTGCGGCTTTTGGCTTCAAATCCCGACCTTTTGTGCTGGCTGCTACCCAGACGCACATACACTGTCCAGAGCAATAGCCGGCAGAACTCGCTGTTCCTGCGAAACCATTCAGCTGCATTTGGTGGGGACGTGGGCTGCCCCTGAGAACCTGAGACTTCCTCAGCCCTGGTTTTCCATTAACGAGATCTCACTGATTTCCTCCAGCTACCTTACGTAAAGGTTAATACTTACTCCAGTTGATTTCAGTAAGATTTAATCCAGCCAGTATTTATGCATGAGAAGAAAACCAAAACCACTGACAGTTTCTTTCTCTAGCACTTCAGGAAGAAATGTTAAGTAACAAATACCGCTGTTGGTAAATTTATGGCCTGTAAGTGGGTTCCAAACACTCTGAAGTTGTATAATTTCACTGCTAAAAGAACTAAAGTTCTCTTCCACTCTTTTCCAGCTGTCATGTGGGAGAACATGGGAGCCCCTGAAGAGGTCTGGTGGAGAAATGGTTAACACCCTTCCCTCCTCCCAGACTTTTTTGTTTGTTATTAGTTTGCAACAGTTATGCCTGCATGCCCTACATATTGACATGGCTCCAGATGAGACCATGCTGGCTGTGAAAAACTGACTCATTCTTCCAAAATGTAAGAGGATTACACTGATGCATGTTTAGTTTTGCTGGGATATGCTGGGCTAGGCACTTTACCTCCTTGGATAGAAATGTAATGCTCTGTTGTGACAGTTACATACTCATTAACTTAAAGAGTAATGAAATAACTTTCTTATTTGCAAAATGGTTGAGGGTCTGGGGAGAGAGATTTAGATTCTTACAAATTATGCAATATTTTGTTTAAATAGCATTTTAAAAGAAATGTTAGCTTTAGAGATGCCTTGAAATCATCATACCTGGATTAACACATTTACATTGAAGTACATAATCACTGTACTTTGATATGATGCTGTTAAAACAACTGAAATCTGTTTTGCCATTCACTAACTTTTCAGACTCCCTTTGTCTTCTAAGTCGTTGCCTTCTAGGCAATTACAGAAATAAGGCTTTAGTCAGAGTCCTGAGGCCAAACAACTTCAGGACTAGAAGAATAAACAATGTGCTTCTAGGATCACAGGGACAGATTTTAGCAGGATTAGAGTGTCTTCGTTATCATTAACACTTTCACTTAGTGATTTTTTTTTTTCCACTTGGTACACTATACAAAGCAAGAATTCAATGCCTTGTTTCAAAGTTTCAGAGCACCTAAGCTGATCCTGTAATTTCTGGTAAATAAAAAAAAAAAAAAAAAAAAAAAAAAAAGAACCAAAAAAACAAAAAACCTGGTTTCTACCCCTCCACTTTCAGAAAAATAGTTCATGGGGTGAATGCCACCAAACAGAAGCTCCTGTTGTCAGGACTCTGCTGAGGTAAGTGCCTGTGGAATTTGAGCATCAGGGTACAATAATTGTTGTTGTGATATAGAAGTGAATGTTCTCATTGCATTTTGTGGTCAAAATGTACCTTGCATTTGTAACATAGCAACTAAATCAGTGAAAAGAAAAAATATAATTGATTTATTTGTTTTGTCTGTTTGTCTTTTTTGTCAAGTTTTGTACTACTTGCTTGGACACTAGAACACATGAATAAGTCCTTTGTACAGCTTAGAAATGCAACTGCTGGTTAATACATTGCAATTATTAAGCTTAGAGTTCACAAATCATTCAAGAAGAAAGTTAATTCCAGCACATTCCACAAAGTGGAAGCACATTGGAAAAGAGAGCTCATCAAGATTATCAGTCACCACTAATGGTGACACAAGGCTAGAGGAAGAAGCAGCAGTCATTTACTCCTCTAAAGCAGGAAAAGAGTTCATGTGTGGATAGCACTAAAGAGGAAATCAATAGTAACTGCTCACTTCAATTCCTCACGACAATTTATTCTTGTATACATGTCTCAAGAATTTATTCTCCTGCTAGTAATGCAAAGTTAGATAAATGTCTAATCACTGACAATATGCTGAAGTATATTATTTGTTTTTATGGGTTTTGAGCATGAAAACAAGACTAGCAAGACAAGTCTTTAAAAGTTAAGTACAGTGGTTTATGATGATGCTATGACTAGAAATCAACTCATCCCATTCTATTACATGTGTTGCATTCACCATGTAATGTAATTCTACAGATAAAGTTTTCTCAGTGAAAGGGCTCAGGCAACTACATCAAGTCCTGGTCTAATTAATTCCTCATAAAGCTCTGTTAACAACGGCAGCGACCAAAGTTCTGTTCTATTCTTTCATGGCAGGATCAGAGGTATAGACTAGCAAGAATATTGATTCATCCTATATATCCTGTGGAAACTGAAAACAAGTTTGCTAACAAAAACTTCTGGCATGTTTCACCCATTCATGCTTGTACTTCTAGTGAGAGGTGAGTTTTACTTATATTTGTGTAGTATTTCTTGACTTTTCTTAAGAATTTCTCTGGCTTAGTTACTACAATTTCTGTTAAGAGCAAACCTTGTTCCTAAAACCCAAAAATGTCTGTTAAAACTGAACATCAGCCAAACTGTGCTTCAGGAAACTACTAATCAGTGAACAAGCAGGATGTACTGTTTTTAAATTCTAATGATGACATGTTTTATGACAGTACTGTGCCAGTATTGGCCCCTTTTGGAGGTGGAAAGCATTAGAAGGTAACTCCAGCTTCTCCTGGAGGTGTCTGAGCCTTGCCTTGCCAAGCCTTTGTAGACTTAGGATCCAAAGGCTGAAAGCTCTGCCTGGGACCTGCAGCGTGAATGTCCATGGTGGGAAATGAAATGGAGCTTGTATGTATGGTCATTGCTTCTTACTCTTCTTGGGTCGGGTAGTTTTCAGGTTTAGGTGGAGTTGGAAAAATAAAGTATTGTACACAGATGTTGATGATACAAGTATTTCTGGGAAAATGAGATGCTTGAAGTAGTGTGTGCTGGAATAATCCTAGCTCCCAACATAATTTCACACTTGAGAGTAGGTTTTTATCATGTTTCACTTTATTTTTCTGAATAATCACAATTATTTGCTGCATACTCAGCTCTTTCTGAACTCTAAGCTTAAAAATTGCAATCTATTAACCATCAGTTGCATTTCTAAGCTGTACAAAGGACTTATTCATGTGTTCTAGTGTCCAACCAACTAGTAAAATCATCATGAAAGGTTTTGTAATCAGGTTGGAGGAAGTCTACTAGAAATATAAAAATAATGTCACAGTATTATTATGTCATCACTTTGTTCCAGCAATTATTAAAACAAAAATATGTGAGAATAAAAAAAATAATAAATGAAACATTTACTGAATTCCAGTGGTCATAGTGATGTGTGTAAACAGAATTAACTAACTTATTTATTCACAGGTACATAGATTTATGGATTATCAGTTCTGGAATTGAAAAGGAATTTTTTTCTGTGACCTGTTGATAGCAAGTTTCTTCTTTCCATCCAAAACAGAGCTTCTAAGCTGTTTAAAAGTGGCAATCTCTTATCTGAGGTATACAACATTTCAACTTCCCAACAGTTCCTCTTAGAGAAGAGGGAGAGGGAAGGGAGGGATAGAGGGTGGTGGTGGTGAAGGGAAGGAACTTATTGGTGATAACCATTATGTAGATGTGCATGTCAGTATTATTTACCCAAGTTCAACCTGAGAAGTTGATAGAAGCCCCCTTACCTCCCAAAAAGGCAAATAAATACAGCAAGTGGGGAAAAGTGGAGTTTTCATCACTTGAAGGTTGATCAAAATATTTCTTTCACAAATGCTTCCCAACCTCACCTGTTTCCTAACAGGCTTTTATGGGATCTTGACTACTGGCTAAGAAACTTTGAAACCTAGAGTACTGGTCAGTATCCTGTGTAGGGACCATTGAGCACATTAGAAAAAATTATTTCCTAAGGCTGCAAAAGAAGAGATGTTGATGGGCCTTAGTCTTTCCTGTATCCATTTCCTTACTCCTAGTTTTTGGCTGTGTTTTGCTTGTGTTTTCCAGAGGGTTTGCAGTAGTGTGACTCATCCTCATAAAATTACTGTTATTTCATCTTGCTTTCTGACTTTCAAGCACTCAGTGGTATAACTTCAAAGTTATACATATATATATATATATATATATATATGTATAACACGTGTGTGCCATATTGATACCCAATAAATATGTTTATGTTAGCAATTTACTGTGCTGGACATGCAGATTTCCTAGACGGGATTTTTTTTTTTTTTTTTGGGGGGGGGGATGTGCACAGATTTATCTTGTGTCTACGTTTAGTGTCATGCAGTGTCAACCTGTGTGCACTGCTTACTTGTGTGCTTGGCATGGTTTCCCTCTTGGTTGGAGGGAACCCATGATGACATTGCATGCAGGAAGCCACATAGAGGTCCCCCTCTGCAACGTGTCTGCAAGGTCCTTCAGTAGTTTGCTCATTACCCGTGCACAGGTTTCCGTTAGTAAAGACTAGGCAGTCTGGGATGCTTCTACAGAAATACGGTTTCACTTATCAGCTATAGACATATTCAGCTGGAAATCACTTACTAGGTGCATACACATGGTGCATACTAAAGACCAGCAATTAGCATGAACTCCATTGCTGGTAAACACAACTCGGGTATACAGTCCCAGAACCACAACACATAGCATCAGATCAAACCTCTATCCCTTTGAATCACACCAGTAAGTAAGGTAGATCCTTCAGCCATTAAGGCTGTCCCACACAACATCCTTGTCGCTAAATTAAAGAGATATATGTTTGATGGATGGACTATTAGATGGGTAAGAAACTGGCTGGATGACTGCATACAAAAAGTTGCAATCAATGCCTCAATGTCCAAATAGAGTTCAGTAACAAGTGGTGTCCCCTTAGAGGTCTGCATTGGGACTGGTGTCTATTCAGTGTCTTTATTAATTACATAAACAGTGGGATTGTGTGCATCCTCAGCAAGTTTGCAGGTGACACCAAGCTGAGTGGTGTGATCAACACACTGGAGGAAAGGGATGCCATCCAGAGGGACCTTGACAGGCTTCGGGAGTGAGCCAATGTGAACCTCATGAAATTCAACGAGGCCAAGTGCAATATCCTGCACATGGGTTTGGGCAATCACCAGCATCAGTAGAAGCTGGGTGATGAACAGATTGAGAGCAGCCCTGAGGAGAAGGACTTAGGGGTACTGATAGCTGAAAAATCAGATATAAATCAGCAATGTGCACTTGCAGCTCTGAAAGCCAATTGTATGTTGGGCTCCATAAAAGCAAGTGTGGCCAGGAGGTCAAGGGAGGTGATTCTCCTCCTGTACTCCACTCTCATGAGACCCCACCTCAAGTACTGCATACAATTCTGGAGTCCCCACCACAAGAAAGACATGGACCTGTTGGAGTGAGTCCAGAGGAGAGCCATGAAGATGGTCAGATGCCTGGAACATCTTTCCTGTGAAGAAAGGCTGAGAGAATTAAGACTGTTTAGCCTAGAGGAGAGAAGGCTCCAAGGGAGACTTTATTGTGACCTTTCAATACATATTCTCCTTTATTTCTTTTAATAAAGGCAGAGAAAGAATTTTACCAAGGCCTTTAGTAACAGGACAAGGGGTAGTTTTAAACTGAAAGAGGGTGGATTGAGATTGGACATAAGAAAGAAACTCTTTACTATAAGGGTTGTGAGACACTGGAACAGATTGCCCAGAGAAGCTGTGGGTGCCCAGTGACTGGAAGTGTTCAAGATCAGGTTGAACAGAGCTTTAAGCAACATGATCTAGTGGAAGAGGTCCCTGCCTGTGGTTTGACAAGGTGAGCTTTAAAGGTCAAAAAACCCCAAACCATTCTGTGATTCAAAGTATCTGTCTGCTTCTGAAGATACCAGTCTTTTCTTTTTTTTTTTTTTTCCCCAAAGGTAATTGCAGTGTTCACAATTTTGTGGTGTGCTATTTCCCTTCAATCTCAAGTTGATGTCTGGGAAACATGTTGTACAACCCATGCTGTTGTTGACACATCTAGAAAAGAACCTTGACAAAATTCACAAAAGCATTACAGGGCTTCTCCTAAAAACAATGCCAACGCAAAATTGTTCAGTTGGAAATGCATCTGCAAAAGCTGTGGAGAAACTACACTGACTGGACCATTACGGACACATAGACAGCATACTGCCACAAAGCAGAACTCTGTGAAACAGAGGCATGTTATAGAGGCCATGTATGAGTGGTAAGAGGCATTTGATTAGTTCTCCTTTTTCACCAAGTGTTGTCCAAGAACATTGTTTCATCATGCTTGTCATTATTTATCATGTCAATTTGTTGGCTAGCATCATAACAGCTTTTTTTCAATTTTGCTTTTATGTGACTCCTATTCATGCTGCAGTCTTTCTGCTGCATATGAATACTATCAGGTTCAGGTTTGTTTTTAGGTGTGTTTGTGGTTTTGCAGCATTAAGGGATTGCTATGGGTTTTACAATGTTTTCTTCAGACTTCCTTAACACTTTAAGTAAAGTTTCCTTTTTTTTTTTTTTTGAAAATGCACTTTTCAATTTTTCACATCAGTGATACCAAGATATTTCCTTCTTCTGTCAGATTTTAAGCTGAAACACTATACGTGAGGCTGTTTAACTGTGATGTGTTCCATGGCTGTTCCCTTCACCCATACATGCAGCTAAATTTCTATAAAGAGGGAGGGACGCTTGTGATCCTCTAGTGCAGTCATCTGTGTTATATGCACCATTGGCAATGCCTGAGGTTATGCATGTTTGGGTGTCTCTCTAGGAAGACCTTGATAGACAATTTGCCAGTAATGGTGAATTCACTGTGGCCTTTAATAAGACATGCCAAAATATTTTTAGTAACAATAAACTTTCCTGGCAAAAAAAGGAAGGCAGGCACCTTATTTATAGTTTGGATTTGTTTACCTTGGATTTCCAGACACACAATATTTTTATGGTGAGTAGAAGGACTCCTTATGAAAGCTGCATTTTCATTGAGATCAAGCAGATACCTTCACTCTGACTTTGACAAGCTAAATAGAATGTGGGTTTTGTTTTTCAAGGTATAGCTCATTTTCCCAGCCTTAAATGTTCCTTATGGCTTTTTTTTTCTGGATCCTGTCTAACTTCAGTGTCTTTTGTGGATGCTGAGAACTGGATGTGATACGCCAGAGCCAATCTTGCTAAGGCCAAATGCAGAGGTTATGTAATGCCCCTATTTATACATCTGAAACCAGCACATTTGCCATTTTGCGTATGCTGCTGCACTGAGAAGTCATATTCACTTGATTATTTACCATAGTCCATCCTATGTCACAGTTAGCTGCTGAATAAATACACCCTACATAAGCATACACCTTGTATTCATTTTTTTATGAAATAAACAGGTACGTGATACTTGTTTGAGGCAAGGCATTTAAGCTGTCCAGATCACAGGACTGGGCACTCTAGTATTTACTACACTCCCTGCCTCCAAGTTTTTTGCAAATTTTACCAAAGACAATTTTGTATTTTCTTCAAAATGTCTGGTAAAAATAGTGTAGAGCCAAGCAGTGGTATTTGCAGAATTCTAGTAGAGACGCACCATAATGTACTTCCACATTTACAGTATGCCTAGAGATCTGTCTGCTTTCTTATATGAGTTGGTGGAGTGGTCAACAGAAGACTGTGTATGGTACCCCATCTTGTGTTTTAGCTGATAAAATGGATTTGCTGAACATTTAGTGTGAAGTTTTTTCTGAATTTTCAATATTTTGAAAACAGAATTGCTTTCTTTTTTTTGGTCTTTTATCACTTCACTATAGCAGAAAATTCCTGTTTCCAAAAAAACCTCCCAGCAATCAAAACCACTGGGGTAATTGCTTTCTGCACTTTTTTTTATGATCACTTCTTTCAATACTTGTGGAAAAGAGCAGTGGGATCTCCACTCCAAAGCATCTGTGTGCATCAGCTGGCACATGTTAGTAAATGTCAGCTCTGAAATGCTTTCAGAATCATTAAAAAATGTATGAAGCAGCCTCTCAAGCTGTCACAAATGAGGCAGATTGAATGACAACCCATCAAGGATCTGGGTATTGGCATTTGTGTAAAAGCCAATGGGATTAAGGCTTCTTCACACGCTCACTCCCTTACTTTCCCTGGCATTAGGCTCCCAAGTTCTTGACCTCCATCCCCGGCAGAGAGGTCACTGCTGATCCAGTAGCAGAAAGTCAAGTAGGCTCCTGCTGTGCTGCTGCTGACAGTTACCCCTCATGAGTGTTACTGGCTAAGGATTCTGGGCAGCTCCTGGCACTGATCTCCACCCAGCTCGCTGATCTCGAGGATCTTCCCTGGCTTCCAATATGTTTTCTCCAGCCAGAATCTTCCCCTGCTCTTTTCCAGGCTCCAGCTTTGTCAACCTGCATAGTCTGTGCAGAACCAGGACGTGTGATCAGCCTCTTCAGTGATGTCTCATGTCCCCTCACCAACTGGAGGATTCAGAACATGTCACAGGTGTTTAGACCAGGTTTTACCAACATTTATAGCTGTCCCCCACGCCAGTTGCAACTAGCAAGTAGCAGGCTTCTGCCTGGGAGTGTAAAAGTTCAATTTCGGAGATCTGCTCACATACACACATGAATTTAATTATCTGCCACCTGCTAGCACTCACAGCTAAGCTATTTTTTCATCCGTGGCACAAGCAAGATTGGTTTTGTGATTAAAAAGTACTGTTGTGACTCATAGGCAATTTTGATATGCAAGTATGATGCTTTAAATAGTACACGGTGACAGAAAGACAGAGCAGGCAAAGTGGCTTGTCTGCTTTGAGGATCTTGGTCCCTGGTAAGTCACACTCATTCACACACTTAAAGTGTTAAATCACTGTATTTTTGTAGTTTTTTGGATTAGATACAACAGAGGAAAAAAGAATCTAAGCCTTTGTAAAAAGGCAGTTGGGTTATGCAAATCAAACGGGCTCCCATTTCTTGGCCCTCTGTACAGTCAGAGGTGCAGAAAAACAGCTGAGGCACCTACATTGGATTGTCTGTGAGTGCTTCATCGTCTTGGAGAAGAGAAGTTTTATCCTGCTGCCCTGTCGGTGCAAGAGAAATGGATGCCTGGGATGACAGGCAAGTACCAGCCAAAAGTACTGTTTCTGCTCTGACTGTGTCATTTGAGAAAGAAGGCTTCTACTCTGACTCTACAGCCAGAGAAAAAAAACATACTGGTTTTGATGTGTCCCTACCCTATAGTTCCCAAGGCAGATACTGGCAGAAAGACCTGCTGGGCTGAGGGAGAAGAAAAGAAACTCCCATATATTCCCAGGAGAAGTTCTTTAACTCCCACAGTGTAAGCACTGATTTCTGGTTTTATTCTCAAAATGGATGTTAGAGAAAATGCTTCACTCTTCTTTTTGCTTTTTAAACGTGTTTTTTTCAAGAGATGTAAGTAAAGCATTACCTGCTAAACAGCAGGAGAGTGAGACGAAGGGCTCATAGCTGTTCTTGGGACAGCTATATGCCTCCCAAGGAGCCTTCCAAGGCTGCTAGATCAGGGGTCATGTATGTGTATTGTTCCTATGTGGAGGCTCTCGGTAGATAGATTCCAGGATAAAAGTCAGAGCAGTTTGAAACTGTAATATAACTGGACTCCAGTATTGCAGCAGTGGTTCAAGAGAAGGAGAGCCATCTTCACTATGCAGAAGTGCATTGCCAGTATCCAGGGAGAATCCCAAGTAGCTGCTGGTCAATTAATTTGTGGTCTACGATCAAGAGATGTGTGGTAAATTCTGGTTTTCTAAGCAACACATAGCACATTCCAGAGACCTTTGCATAACAGAGACAGTGTGCCAAGGTACACTGAGAGACTAAAGTTAGATGTGTCCAGGCTATTCCAGAGACACATGCTAGCAGACTCCAGAGCTCTTTCAACAGGCATTGCTTTGTTTTCGTGATGCCAGATCTGGTGTGTCACACCAGAGGAATCATGCAGAAAAGTAAAATATCCAAGCCAGTTTCTGACTGGAGAGTTCCATGAACCACTCAGCTACTCCTGTTGATCACTTGATGAGTGGTGATCCTCTCCAGATTCTGACCTCAACGTATGATCTGCTTACATTACAGAAGTTAGGTCCTATATACACTTGGGAATCTTGGAGCATGCTGGAGCTGGCTTGAACTAAAATAATGGGTAGTAATTTTGAAATTATCACTGTTAGACCTTCTGATTTTACCTCAACCTTGTAACTGCAAAATCGATTTTGAAAAAAGTAGCAACTTATAAAGAAGGATGACCTGCACGGGGAGCCTGATTTGCATCATTCACTGCACAGCTGAACAGTCAAGTCTGAACTGAAAAGGCCAGGCTACATGCCACAGGCAAACTACAAAAGAAGTAAATTGAGGGTGGTTTTTATCACAAAGTGAAACTGGGGGTTACATTTGTCTATAATTTAGTAGTAAAATAGAGTAGAAATACAAGATTTTGTGTGTATTCATCCTTCCTTTTATTATTTATAGGCACCCATATATTTCTCCAGGGAGAAGATTCATAAGGAATGTTTATATTATGAAACAGCTTTGTACAGTGAAGGAGTTAACCAGAAATGCCAACTTGTACTTCACTTTCTAGGCAACTTAATTGAGCTAGTTTTGAGATTGAGCAGCTACCTTTTTAATAACCTGTAGTGGTTAAAGATTAAGCAACTGATTAGCTGAAGATTGCATTAACACTAACAGCAATCTGGGTTCACATGCCTAAAACAATAGTGGCGACACTCAGTATTTGTTAACTCCTCACTGCTGAACACTTTCATTCACTTCCCACATGAAGCCACCCACTCTGTTCATAACTTGTTCCTTTAAGTCACTCAGATGTATCAGTTTAAATACAGTCTTCAGGGTTTTTAAGATTGATAAAACTTTGCATACTTTTCACAGAAAAGTGTGTCTGCTAACAAACTCTAATTTCACAGGGGCTGTAGCTAAGCATGCACATGCAAGTGTGTTTGGGCCTGGTTTTTTTTCCTACTTTCTGATTTAAACTTCTGAAATTTCATGTTTCACTTAGCAGCAGTTCTTTTTGTTGTCCCTGTACAATCTCCACTGGGTGCTTACTTTCACCACCAAACAAAAGAAAAGTTTTAATAGCTTTCTGCTTAACAGACTGCCAACTGAGGTATAAAAAGTTACAGAGAGGTGGTGTCAATGTGGAGGATGTGAAACAGCTTACTATACTAGCCCTGTGATTCCTGCAACTACAGTATTTTGTTAAAGGGTTTATGGTGTTTCTACTTAACAATTTGAAAGTTTAGTTTTGTTTCAGCAAGAGAGTACAAGGGTTGGGTAGGGAGACAAAACAGAGGTCACCCTGCCCCTTATAAAGGAGATGCCTCCACAATTAGTTGTCCTTTCTGATAGTTCTTTCAGCTAATAAGTTGTTCTTTCATGATTACTGTTCCCTTGGACACAAAAACCACAGCAATTTCTACAATATCAAGATCTGGCTTCAGATCATATGCGTGTTCCCTAAGCTATTTCAAGGACCTAATGACAGCAATCTGTAGTTGGATGAACTGTAGATTAAGAATCTGGGTTTTCAGTAACTTGAGGACAAGGAGGGAAGAGAGGGGGAAAATGCTATTTACCCCTTTCACATGCAGACTAAATGCCTTATTCCCCACTAGATGTTCCGTAAGCAAAGGCTATAATGCAACTCTTAATTGCTATGCACCCAAATTATACACCCTTATAGCTGCAATAGTAAGAGTTGTTTGATTAAGAGTACATTTATAAGATTTGAGTATTGTGACTAGTACAATGAATAGCACAAGATGGACCAAATAAACAAGTTGGCTGTGTTTTTCTGGAAAAATCAGCCCAGTGTCCTTGAAGAAAGGAAGTTTTTCTTTATATAATTCCCTTCTTTCTCTCTTGGGATACTGGATGAAACTACTTCTTCGTTGCTCTCCATCTCACTTCTATAGATGCATAGGTAGATATTTGAGCAACTGGGTCATTTTATATTTGAAAGACGGTGCTTGAAAGATTATGGACTGCTTTCTGCATTAGAGAATCTCCTTAGAATTACTATGCCATGTGTGATTCCATATGATCCTTCTACTTCACAGTAACATTTTTGTTGGGTTTTTTTTAGCTATTTGGGAAGTATGAGTAAATATTATTTTCAGTTCTTATTAATGGGGAAGGTTAGTCCTTCTCTTATGCCTTACTTCTTATGTCATAAAAAGAGATGATTTTCATGGCTGTATTGAATTTCCCTTCCAAAGACCCTCACTGACAAGGCCTTGTATTTCCAATCAGTCATCCTGAAGACTCACTGAATGCTAAAGGATGCACATACATTCAAGAATCTAAAATATCATAGTTCTTTCTTTTGGGTCTTTGTTTTCCTTAACAAACCAATGTGTTTTCTTGAATCATAACTTTGCAGCTCTTATTCAATATAAAGAAATAAAGGGAAAGCACTTTGCCTTTCATTCTCTGTAACTATATGGAGATGAGCGGCTAGTGCTGCTACTAGGGTGCTATATATTGACTGTTCCATAGAGAGTGATCATTTATTGTATCCAGGGAAACTGGGTAGGAACTAGCAAAAGAGATTCCGCATAACCCTAAGCATTCATACATTATGCAAGTATTTCAGCAGCCCACATAGCACAGCCTGCATACAAAAGAATAAAAAGTAGGAAAAGCAAAAGAATGCTTCTGTTGAATAAAAAAGAGTCAGGTGGTCTTCCATCTAGTCTTGGGAGTTACAAGAAGTTGACATTGCTTCATACTTTCCAACCATACAACCTTCTATAAAAGAGTAAGCATTTCACACCAGAAGCAAACATTGTATAGCTCAATTTGGTTTTACTTCAGTAGAATGTCTTATTTATTTCTGCATAATGTAATTCCTTGGATTAAGAGTTTTACTGAGAAACTTTCACCTGCAGCCACAAATACAGTCCAGGAGAGACACTATAAGGCAGTAAAAGCATTTGGTGCCAGCAGGAAATCAGCTTAGTGCACCACTTGGTGCTCAGGCAGTGGGCATTTCAATGGATCAATGACAAGTGAACACCAATGGCTTACTCTTCTTCCCATTTCTAACATTATTGCTTGCTTCAATCAAAGAACATGTCTTCAAGACAGCTCCAGAACCTGCTCCTTTCATGTTAACTGTACTGAAGCTTGTAGGCAGAAGATCTCCAGGACCCTTGCTGCAAATAAGGCACAAAATAGGGGTGAACATTGGTATTTCACCAAATGAAGGGCTTCCCTTCTTGCATCAGAGCCCATATAAGCCAATCTATCCTACACCAGAGTTTTTGAGCTATTCTCCTACTGAATTACTTTGAAAAGCTGAGCTGACTCTGCTGTGTTTGCAGGGCTGGCTTAGGCTTGTGTTGGTAACTGTTTAAGTCAGTAGGACTTGAAATGTGAAAGTTATGACCTGTTTAATCACTGCTGTCACTAAGGCAATTTTAAATAACTGCATTGTGTTTGAAGTAACAAAGTTCATGTCATTATTAAAGAACAGATGGAGGGATTAACTCATAAATTTAGTAGCCTTGTCATACTGCTAAGTCAATTGAAAAATCTCATCTAAGTGCTTAAAGACAGATACTCCCCGTTGTCTATTATGTCCCAGGGTAGATTTATACTTATTTTAAACTGGAAACAGTAAGTTTCTTCCTAATATATCTACAACCAATGTTATTCCACAATGAATTCTATAATAATTTCAAGATTTTTTATATTTATGCTGATATAGCAGCAGAAAGGACCTCCTCAGTCACTGAGATCAGCAACCTGATACTATTTCATGAAGTCCAGTAACTCCATGCACTACCAATTTCCATCTTAAAGCTAACTAAGATTCCTGTCCTGACTTGTGAGGTGGCAGCCATTCCAAATCCTCATTTCTCTAATGGAAAGGATTTTTCTTCTGATTTCTAGCCTAAATTGGATGGCCATCTCATAGATCAGAAGAGCAAGGTCTCTTACTTTACAGATGAAGTAAAATACAGATATATTGTTTCCATGCACCAGCAGGTTTGAAATCAGTCTGATTCCTGTTAACTATCAACTACAAATTATTTCTTTTTTTCTGTCTATTCATGCAACACTAAAACTGTAGTTACATGTTCCTGCTTTCTACAGTTTCTAAATTTAAACATTTCTATAAAAACTCACACATTTTTATATTTGCTTTAATTTCTACAAAGGGAACAGTAACAGAGATCTGAATGCTTCCAAAACATGGTGTCAGGTTACAGATCCTCTGCAATTCTGAGCTTTTAATAGCATGTATTACTCCCTGAAGAAAACACAGCGTAGGTTAGGAAGGAGATTTTTGACCTGGGCCTCCATAGTTATGGATGCCATATATTGTCAGCACTTGAGAGGCTACAGTAAAGGGCAGAGTAGGGTAGCTTTCATTGCTATTGGTCCTGTGGTCAACGAACAGACTTGTGAATTGTAAAATAAGGGTGGCAGCTCAGCACTGCCTATGTGTGTTGCATATTTATTCATCTTAACTTTTGTTCATAGGCAATACATATTTTCTTAAAACTTTATTAAGTAAATGTCTTCTATGTGCTGGAAGAAAAAATGTTTCACTTTTTTTCTCTGTTTGTCATTTACTAAAGCATTAAGAGGCTAGATGAAAGCAGATAAGGCTTGTAAGCATGAAAAGGGTATAATTCCAGATCGTGCATTCAGAGACTGCACTGAGTCTGTTACACGCTGCTGTCCTCAGAGGCACAGCACTGTGGCTGCAGATGTGTAATGGGCTTTCCATCTGTTTTATCCTTCTGGTTTGTTCAGGGGCTGAAGGCACATAACCAGATCTGCCTTTTATTTGTTTAGCAGTCAGAAGAACAGATAGTTATAACTGCTAATTTAATAAACAAACATAGAAGCAGAGTGGTCATAAAGTCATTATTTTTTGACCAGCAGTGTATGTCTCCATGACAATGACAACCAAATGAAAGCTGAGATTAACTAGTCAAATTTAAATAAATACTTCTCAGAAGAATGTATCTAAATAATCCCCTAAGGAAAAGTTACCAATGCTCCCAAAAGGTTTCCATTTTCTGCATATGCAGAAATCCACTGTTTTGGATTCAGGCAGTTCAAACACAGGTTGTAGCCTGAAGAACTGTTCAGGGCTCTGGCTTGGCAGTTGATAACTTTCAGGTTCAAGGCAAAAATGCCCTTCTGTGGATAGGTAGCAATGGTTATCAGTCCATAACAAATGCTTTCACAGGTTATTCTTCTTGTACGTGCATCGTATTGACTGCATGCTTGAGCAAGAAGGGGTGAAGGGGCTGAGAAAGGAGATAATAGACAGAATGGAGTTGAAAACCCCTTTATAAATGTCATGGCTGTGCCCATGTTAATTAGCAGAGACAGTTTCCTCCTATGGTGCTTCTGCTGAGTAGACTTCCATCATGGTCCAACTACCAGGATCTCCAGAGCAGTCGTGAGGCTCATACCTCCTGAGGAACAGTTGTGCCCAGCACATCTGCAGTGTAAGCCCAATGTCAAAATCTGCTCCGGATGCAGTTGCAGTGATAGCCCAGTTTTGTAAATACTCAGCATGCAGTCTAGCTTTTCCAGAAATAAGCACTTCAGTCTGCTGCACCAGCCTTGAAGTTATTATACCTGCCCCCCCTCAGATGCAGGGTGATACTTTCAGCATTGCTATTTGCTTTGACTGACCTGTGCCTGGGCTCATTTTGATTCAAGTGTCACCCAGGTCTTTTGCCAGTTCCAAGCTGAACATGGACACGTGTTTCTTCCTAGTTGATTTTAACTGCTCTATTGGTCATTTGAAAGTGAAGACGATAATAGGGGCATATGGAAGAATGTTGAAAAAGTAGGCAACTCTTACTTGCGGGACTGGGTACTTCTGCTTCTGTGGAAAAGCCTACAATCTCATGACTGGGGCTTTTACACTAACATGGTAGTTAAAATACTAACCATGGGAAGCTGCAGACGACCTGTTGAGATGATGAGATTTTAGGAAATTTAGGTTGGGAGGGGCCTCAGTAGTGTCCAGCTGCCTGCTCAAAGCAGAGGCAGCAGTGAGATCAGGTTATATAAGGGCTTCACCCGGTCAGGGCATGAACCAAAGCATGTTAGCGAATATATGCAAGTGGCCTCAAGAGAATCCTGGGGAGAGAAAGAAGAAACCAGTAACATCAATATGCTTTTCCTCCCAAAGGACCCAGGGGGCTGACAGCTTCTGGTTTTGTCCTCTGGGAGACCAAAGTTATTGACCTTAACATGCAAGGGAGCTGTGGAAAGGTGAGCATAACACCAGGGGAAAGGAACTACAGAATGTATGTTTTTCAATTTTACTTTTATTGTTATTGAGACTTTTCCATACAGAAATAATGCAACTGTAATGTAATTATTTCATTTTCTGTAATAGTTATATCTACATGAGTAAAGATTCCTCAATAAGACTTTTAAGATTTCCGTCATCATAACAGGAAATTTCTGGCTTTACTTATATATAAGGTACAACTCCTCTTTCCCATAAACAAGATTCTAAGCATAAAGCTGTACCAGCTCCCAGGGCACAGAGAACAGAGACATCTCAGAGGGAGGGTGCTGGCTGCAGCAGGGATGCAGCAGGGATGCAGCAGGGCCTGGGCTCTTTGCTGAAGGCTTTGGGGTGACAGTGGTGATGGGGTACATGGTGAGGTTTCTAACAGGGGCCAGAGTGATGGGCCACCACACATCATCAGCCTCCAGCCAGCGATAAGATAACTTTTGACCTTTTTTAGTTTTTGGAAGCACAGTCAGAAAAAGTTAGTCCTAACAAATCAGGTTTGTTCTGTAAGTCTAGGGTGTAGGTCAGTCTTACTATTCAGAAAAAGCTGCAGATAGACCAACAGGACTGATTTCCAACACTTTTGATATAATCATTTTTGAAAGCCACCTGCAAGGTTAAATTATAATAACAGTGTAACCATGGTAATCATGGTAGTGTTTATATTGTTAGTTTAGTGACTGATTTGAATATTAGCATGCATAACACTGAAAAATAAGCATGTAAGGGCAGCTAAAACAAGCTGTAAAAGACATTATTTGTGGGAGGAAGGTTTTTCCTCAATATTCTCTGCGGTAATCTTTATCTTGAGTCCCTGGTGTATTAAAGCATAAAGACCATTGTGTGGACATAAAGCATGAGCTGATATAGTGGTTAACCACCTGTTGTGTAATTTGTGTTTTGGTGGTGGAACAGGCAAACCTCAAAACTTCCAGAGTGCTTTTATTTATGCTAAACAACTATGCAATCTGTCAGCAGCTAAAAATCACTCATTAATCAAATGTATTAGTCAGACCTTATGTATACCTACCACATGTCTGATGCTCCTTTTCTGGCTCTGATGTTCACAGTCTTGGATGGCTTTAGGTCTCTGAGGCCAGGATGGCCAGGCTCAAGCCCTCTTTGATGAGAGAAAAGTGAAACGAAGTTGACTGGTTTGGGCCAAAGAATGGTTTCCTTATTTTTTTTTTTTTTTTTTTTTTTTTTTAGCTTAAAGCCAATCCTTTGCAGCTCTTCCAGACACCTGTTATTGATTTGCCAGAAGGGTACTACCTGTTAGGTGGCTGCCATCTTATTCCTTCTAATAGCTGCACACTGGATGTCATTGCCTTAGTTCTACTGGTTTTATGCAACTATACCAACAAACAAACCTTACAAAATTGGTAACTTCTTGTCCTGCAGTAGTCAGTCTTTTGACATGTGCGGCTGCAAGGCAAACAGAACAAAGTCACTGATGGGTCTTGATACTATAAGGGAGGGTAGCATTTTCATTTCATTAATAAAGCAGATTAAGCCATGCATAGGTTTTGGCTGCAATAAGACTGTGACTTCAAGGAGTGTCAAATAAGCCCAGATCCAACCTCAGAAAAAATATGGCTCTGTCTAACTCAAAGCTTATTTGATGGTCAAGAGATTCCAAGAAAGGGAAAGAATGAAAGCCCTCTCTCTCATCAAACACCTCCCCCTGAAATATCCCACACCATAAATTCAGAAGGGTTTGCTGAAACACTGGGTAGAAAGAAACATAAAGAGTATGCCTAGAATCTAGCACACATTTTCTGTGTTCACACCTTTTTTCTCTGACTCATCCCTTGAAGTCTTCTTTCATTAACCAGCCATGCATCTTTAGTAGAGGAAAAAAATACCCTAATTAATGCAAAGAGCAGTGTAATTTTTAAGTTTGGTTGGTTTTTTTTTTAAATATCAATTTTCTCCTTTGTAGCTCAGGGAGTGTGGTAAAAAAATAAAAGTTTCCACTTCTTAGAAAAAGGTATTATTATACTTGCCAAAAATTACTTCAGCTTTGTTCAAATGGAACAGGAAGACTTCAGTCAAACGCATATTTAGTTTCCACACAAAAGGACTGGCGCACCTACAGTCTAGAGGATTTGAAATGTTAAGTACTCTACCATTTTTTTAAAGTGCAGCAATTATTTCAGATGTCCAGGTAGCATACAACAAAAATACTAAATGGCATGTATGCCACTTATTAAATGGCATTTGTGAATTTCAGGAAATAGAAGAACAACACTATCATCTCTAAAGCAGTTTGCATTATAATCCAAAACAAGGAAACAGATGGCCTCACTCACCTAGTAACTTAAATTCTGCTAAAGCTCAGTGACAAGTGCTTCAGGGGAAGGCTTAGCTGAAGTAAAAAAGTGAACCATCAGGCAGCAGCGAGTATTTGGAGAGACTATTGTCGGCTTGGAGCTCATAAGACCTGGCATACTCCCAGAAGAATGAGAGCTTTGTTTATATCCCTTATTTTTCTCCCAGCTTATGCATCTGCAGTTTTACTCCACACCAGTTTTGGGCATAGGCAAGGGGAGGTGGTCACCTAGCTTGCCCACTTCTACTGCCTGCCCACCAGCCTGCCCCACCAGCCCAAACCAGCACTGTGTTCACAACACACATGGAGAACCAAGAAGAAGTATTCTTATTTATCCTGACTGGACCCCAAAAGTCTCCTTGGATCCCCAAAACCACACTGGCTTCCCTACCATCCTTTCTTCCACTGCTATAAAATTCAATTTACATTGGCCAGCAATTAAGGAAGGGTAATTTATTGTGTTCCTCTTACTTAGAACAACAAAATACAGTTTTCGTCAACAGTCTAGATATTCCCTGTAATTCTTCAAGCATTATGTGGAGTTTACTGCTCCTTCATGAAAGATCTTGTAGCTAGCAGCACCCTTCCTCTGTTTTTCATCCTCCACCAAAATGTAGTAACATGGCACTTCGATCACCTCTGGTGTTAATCGAGCCACAGCCCTATGGAGACAAGCTCTTCCAGTTTCAAAATAAAAACAGATTACAGCAACAGGCAACCTCAATTTCAATTTTTCAGTCACAGTCCAGCAAATGCAAACTCTCTCCTTGCCTGAGACTTTGTTCAATGAAGTATAGTCGAGTGAATTTTTTCCACTTTAAAAAAGACTGTTTTGAAACTACTTGAAGATATGTGTTGTATAGATACAGAACAAAATCACTATGGGACTTCTGTTCTGATCTTGTTCTCAAGGAGTTTTTCCTTCAGAATATCTTCTTCAGAAGTATAACAAAGGTTGTTAAAGACCTGGAGGCTTCTTTGCAAAATCATTTTGGAAAATTGTGTCACAGCTATCTTGATAATTCAGTTTCTTTTTTCTGACAAGGCTTTTTAAGATAAGAGAGATTTTTGGATTAG
Organism: Falco naumanni; assembly: GCF_017639655.2. Taxonomy (NCBI): domain Eukaryota; kingdom Metazoa; phylum Chordata; class Aves; order Falconiformes; family Falconidae; genus Falco; species Falco naumanni. The sequence continues at coordinate 46,873,297 of NC_054080.1, read as the reverse complement.
CCACTTGGAACGGAAAAAATAAAAGCATGTTCGGTGTTGAGTATAAAAGCAATTTTATGCAAAAGTCCTTCTTTACACTTCCAAGAGGTATGCAATTCATAGAAACAAAGAAAAAGAAAGGAGATGCTTTCCCATCAGTTGACGTCAGCGATCACAATGATCCTAGACCAGCTAACCAGGTGGAACAGCTGCTGCTCCGATTGCATCAGGCAGAGCCACATGAAGTGGTGTATCTGAGTGTACTTCCTGTAAACAGAGTATTCCATTAGCAGAGTCCCCTTATTGTAAGGACCATTTGTGGACATACATATTAAAGGTCATAAAAATCAGCTATAGATGAGATATACCACTCTTTGTACTTTTATAATGGGGCAAAAGGTGTGGAGATCAGTTCATGATCTTTCTTGGAGTGAACATGCACAGTTCACACTATTGTAGATACTGTAAACAGCAGAAGTACAGACAGCTTTTTGGGGATTAGTTGTCAGTGTTATGCATGATTCCTCAATAGACAAGAAACCCCAGTATGCATCTCCAAATGAAACGAGATGGTGCCGCTCGCTGGGGAGAGGCTGCTGCGGAGAGGCTGCTGGGGGTGGTTAGTGGTGGTGGCAGCAGTATGGCTTGACCAGGCTGGGGGCAAGGAGCTCCTGCTGCTGCTGACTGACGCTGTCCTGCCTCACTCCGTACATCATCTCTCTCCTCGCCTTCCAAGCTGGAACTCCCAGCACACTGGTGATCCTGGAGACCCTTCTCAGGTGGGGTACATATCTGCTGAGCACCAGCCAACTTCATGCTTCAAAAATGAGCTGGACAGCTTGAACAGGCACGCCAGTGAGGTTCGTATGTCAGGAAGCCAGCACACCCCAGGCCTCCCAGTGATATGGGTGCTTTTGAAAGTCTTATCTTTCATGTGGAGAATGTCCTTTGGACTTGTTTGGTCAGCTTTTTTCCAGTTTGCCATCAGAACTGCCAAGTAGATATGAGATTAGAGATAATCTGCTCTATGATACGATGACTGCAGTTTGAACTGAGGATGAATTATAAACTTTGCTGTTAGCATGGAGCAGTGAAGTTATTTTGGTAAGGTAATTTTGGGGAGTTAGAGGGAGCAAAGTTGTGAAAGATGACAATCTCAGGGTCTGTGCAGAAGTAGTTAAGCTTTTGCAGTCACCATAGTTACTTCTAAGCCAGAAACAGGGAGAGAACATAACACTGATTTCTTGAAACTGGCCTGCCCCATTGAAACTATATTGTGTTCCAGGTTGGCCCCAGTTTGGTAAAACTGTTCCAAGGAATGGGCTTACTTTAGAAGAGAAACACCACAGGCATTAATCAGTGTTCCTGCACTCTGCAAACAGCAATCACAAAAAAAGAGAAGTTGGTAGCAGAAGCAAAAGAAAATGAACACAGCCAATTCAAGGTGGTTTTTTTTAAGGCACAAAATAGATCTGATTTTTTTCAGAAGATGAAATTAGATTCCAGTTGATGATCTGTCAAAGGACAAAAGGACTTTTTAGGCTTTTAAATCAAGTTGTTTGTGGTTCATGGAACATTTTCTAGGCCTTCCACCTTGATGTGTTTGTTCTTGTAGCTGTTTTCCGTATCAGGAAAAAAATCGCTTATGTTTCAGTACTTGAAAATTGTGATTAAAAGAATATTAGTGAAAACAGTATTTCTGTGTATTAATTTCTATCTACCAGCCAAAGGAAGGATTTTATTTCTCTCTTCTTGTGTACTTGCTCAAATTCTCATCACTCCTAATTAGGAAGGAAAAGAGCTGGTAGTTCTGGGAGAGGATTTTTCTTCCACCTTTATTCTGCCTGAACTTGGAAATTCTTCGACTCCAATTCTTCAATAGCTGCTTGATTAACTGGGAAATACTTGTCTAAAAATTAAATCTTCACTGGAAGTTTCAACCAACCAGCACTAACTCCGTATCATGGTTGCATCATCTACCTATTTGCACACCATCTGGGTACCTTGCCATTATAAATGTGGTGCTTATTACTAAACAATGTTGTCACCTTGCTGTGTATTTTCTTACTTAGAAACAATCTAGAGAGGAACACAGTTTTCTTTTACTATTTCCTATCTGATCAGCTGTGCTAGACAAGTGCTAGGCAGGGTCTGGCTGCACAAAATGGGGCACAGCTAAAAATGTAAATCCAGATCTGTAAAGAAATACATTATCTTTTATTAGCTAAATGACCAGTACAAATGTTTGCCATTGAATAAACAGATATCCTACTGTCACATGTTTTTTTATGTAAACCAGCAAGACCTTGCAGAGAGAAACCATTTGCTTATGTTACATCCACTTCCTAAAAAGTTGTATTACATCTCTTTACAAAACACAACTTGCTCCATCTTCATGCACTTGAGGTAATAATATGTTGTTCCATATGCAGCTTACTTATGTGGTGGTCTGTGCCCTTAACTGCAGTGCCATTTGCAACAAAGAAGTACTGTGGATCAAACTCAAATATTCCTTGAAAAAAATATGCTTTCAAAATTTAACAGAGACCTAGTTACTGCCTTATCCATTTTAAAAAGCACTAGGAATATGGCTACTTAGAATATCTGATAAGACACCAGTAGATTTATTCTATGATAACAAATACTAATATTGCATCATTTTAATATTATTTTTTTTGTACATTTGATATTAATACTAGCACTAAATCAGAACTTTCATGTGCGTTTTCATTTCATGCTTTTGATTTTGTCTTTAATTATAAATGCTTACATCATAATTGATGGTACAAACATGGTGACATCAGTTATGACTGTGACCAGACATTTGACTTTGACACCTTTATGATTTCCATTATTTAAAGGAGGAGTTCTTGACACCCAGACGTTGCTGGTGTAGCTAATTCAGTCACCACATTCACTACAGTCAAGGCAAGTGATTGATGAGCTAAATTGTGAACAGAAATTAACTTTTGCCTGCTCCACCTCCCCTACAAAGTCAAACAATAACAGATATATAATTTGTTTTAAGCAAGTCTTAGACTTTGCCTGTAATAGTTCAGTTGCAAATATATTCCAACAGAGAAGCTCACTGATGCCACCCCCAGCGTGATATAAATATAGAAATACTGTTCTGTTGCTACCATAGAAATCTTTTAAGTTCACAATGAAAAATTACTGGGAAATTTAGGGAAGATTTAACTGATGCTGCTAAATTTCATCTGTTTTGCTTTCAGTGCACAAAATACCCTCAGAAGCAAAAACCAGTCAATCCTCTGTTCACTGAGAGTGTCCTAGCAAGGGACCTAGGGACTCTTGTGACAATGTAAAGTTGTATAGATTGTGCTATAGGTAGCACACAAGGGTCTGGTCAGCAAAGGGAGGGATGCTCCCCATGTTGGAAATATTTGGTGCTGCCGCTCCCCAAGAAAGGGCTAGCAAAACAGAAGCATGGCTGGTAACCATCTCATCCAACTCCTCTCTGCCCGTATGTCTTAAACTGTTGGAATACTGGATCCTTCAGCTCAGCTCTCCTGAGATTTGGGTCAGAGAATCCGCTTCAGGGATGAACAGGAGTTACACCAATTTGTTGGGTGGAAATGGTTTTACCCCAAAACCTACCTCATTTGAGAGCTGAGAGGTCACCTGGGACAACAGCCTTTCTGCTAAGAGAACTTCACATCAGAAACATATGCTGATAAAACAACTGTTCGAAGTAGTTTCTGTGTGACCAGCCTAGTTAACCAGGGTTGTTACCATTTGTGAGCAAATACCCTTGTGAATCATCCTATTACAGAGACAGTCCACAGGCCCAGGAGGTCTTCTCAGCAGAAGCATAAGGCTTCATAGTCAAAATCACCATTAGCACTGCACAATTTCAAAAATGCCAGCTTCAGAGACCATTAGTTTTGTATCAAAACTCCCATTGATCTTTATGCAGTCTGGATTTGACCAAAGATAAATGGATAATTCCATAATTCTCAAAAAACCCTTCAGTACTTCCAGAACAAAAATATTATGCAGTGCTGCTCTGTGAATTAACGTGCAGACCTTTAACACTAACTAAAACTACATGCTGGTGTGGATCTGAATGCTCTCATGCACATGGCTAACTGCCAGAGATCACCAATCAGAGTATGACATGAATTCTGAAAGGAATAGAAAAGGACCTATGTTTTTAGGAGTGGCCAATAAGTAGTTCCCAGATTTCTGTTCTGAAGCACTTGTGATTTAACTTGTCCTGCTCATGACCACCCTCATATTTTATCTTCTCCAGAACACACATATCCATGAACTGAAGTGACCCAGGAATGTCCAAAAGAGGAAAAGACAAACCATCCACCCTCCACAAAATCAAATGTCACCCTTTGATTCCAAGTATCCAGATCCTAAACACCTTGTACCTTATAAGTACTTAATCCAGAGTCTTCAAACACCTAACTAATGAAGACATTGTTTTTTTGTTTTTTTAAATACAGGTTCAGATCTTTCTTTCAAGGAAAGAGTTGCTTATGCATTTTACCCCTTAGTGAATACAGTGACTAAATTTTAGTGAGGAGCAAACATTTCATCAGATGGATGCATATGGATCCCCATGTTCATGCTCATGAATTTTCTTACAAATTTGTTCAGTCTGAGCCTAGAAAGATCTGTACAGACAATTTTACAATAATTTATATTTTTGGCATTCAGACCTGAGAATGCTGTAACACTGAGGCAATTCAGAAAGCAAATGTAGGATGTAAATGTACGGGGTCTGGCTGGGGTGGGGTTAACTTCCTCCACAGCAGCCTGTTGGGTGTGATTTGTGACTAAAACAATGTTGACAGCACAGCCCTGTTTTGGCAGTTGCTGGACAGTGCCGAAGAGAGTCAAGGCTCTCTCTTTCACACTTTGCCCCCTACCAAGAAGCTGGCCAGGGGTGGGCAGGAGGGTGGGAGGGGATGCAGATGGGACAGTGAAACCAAATTGGCCAAAGGGATATGCCCATACCCTGTGGCATGACGCTCAGCAATAAAAACTGAGGGAAAGGGGAAGAAAGAGAGGACATCTCATGGTGTTTGTCTTCTCAAGCAACTGTCGTGCATGATGAAGCCCCGCTCTCTGGGGAGTGGCTGAACACCTGCCTGCCCACACAAAGTGTTGAGTGAATTCCTCTTTTTGCTTTGCTTGCATGCGCAGCTTTTGCTGCCTCTGTTAAGCTATCGTTACCTTGATCCACAAGTCTCCTCACCTTCTTTCTACTTTCTCCCTTGCCGCAGGAGAGAGTGAGCAAGCAGCTCTGTGGGTGTTTGGCTTAGTCAAGGCTGGCCCACCATGGTAAACGAGCAGGTGCTTACTGAGGTGGAATTCAAAACAGGAAGCCAAACTAACTCGTTTTTATCTGTCCTTGCTCTTGATTAACTGAAGAGTAAAACTTTTGTTGGCCCTGACACACACCTGCTTTGGGGGGTCCATCAACTAGCATCTCAAAGGAGCTCCTGAGAAGCTGCTGCTGGAAAAAAGTGTTCTGGGTGAAGATGTCACTTGGTGGCAACATTTTTTCATTTTCAGGGTTTTTTCTCTCACCCACTTTACACCAGTTTTCCGAGATTTCTGAGGAAATTAATGAGCTGAGCTCAATATATTGATGTGTAAACCTTTCTTTGGTGTGATTGATATGTGGCTTGTGCAGTGTTGGGATTTTTTGTATTTTGCATAACAGGGGGGCAGAGTACTGAATGAGCATGTTAGCACTGACTTTTGAAAATTCAGTATTTGCCCACTTGTACTACTGCAGCTGCAGGTGTGGAGGCCAGGCTGGGAAGCATGGCCAGGCTGGGAAGCATGGCCTTTTGAGCTTTCCCTTAAAGCAGACTCCAAATGAAAAGCAGAATTCCCAACTCAGGTGTTCACCCTTGATCTCTCCTGAGCAGCTTTGCTGGAAGCATAGATGATCTGGGTAGCAGCTTGCTGCACAGATCAGCGAGAGCTGCATCCCTGTGAGATACAAGCTGGCCAGCCAGCTTCGGGCTATGAAAGCAAAGCACTTTCGAAATACCCAGGCTGGAGACTGACATCGGTGCTGTTTTTTAAAGCCATTACCACCATGCAGTGTGAAGCCAAGTTTTTCACTTTGTCACAGTGACACCTGGTGTTTTATGGGAGCTTTTCCCAGAAAGAAACGTGAGGATATCAGTAGGACCACCAGAAAGGCTTGAACCTTTGTTCAGCCATTTGCCATACATCACTGCAAGCAAATGTGCCAGTTTTGCACACAAGCTCTTTTACAACAATGTTTTCTTTGTCCTACATTTATTAAGTGAAAAAGTGCTAACTTCCTTTGGGTGTGTTTTTTTTTGTTGTTTGTTTTGGGTTTTTTTGTTTGTTGTTTTTGGTTTTTTTAAGATTCCAAGCCTATACAAGGTCATTCCCTCATTTGTACATTGTGTATAGAAATCACAGGGTGGGCAGCAAAACCAAATGGGTAAGGCACCAGAGTAGGATGTTAAGGGTTTTGGGTTCCGTTGCTTGTCTCTTGCTGACCTGGTAGCTCCTGTGAGCTCATGCATCTACCCTAACTGATTTACGCAGTATACTCCGGAACAGCAAATGTCACATAGACTTGGGATCCTTCTCTAATGGAGTAGCAAAGTACTCCTGTAAATAAAAACCCACAAAAAACCCCAATCCCCAATCAAAATAAGCTGAACATGAAGTCCAGTGGACTATCTTGATGTTAAATCAATTAGGGGAGATATATTTAACCACCAATAGTTTACTCAAAATCAGTAAATCAAGTTTGCTTGTAACACTGTTTAGTTTTAGGATGAAGTACAGCATTCCCAGAAGGAGCACACATCCCACAGTGTGTAGAATATCACAACTCATTGGTCTTGTTGTTAAAGCAGTGCAGAACAGAGCTACACTCAATAGTGTAACTAATGGTAAACACAGCTTTAACATGGAAAAAAACCCAAACCACCTCATTAAAAAGCCCACCAAAAAAAAAAAAAAAAAAAAAAGAGGGAGATATTAAGTGGTTTTGTCACTGTGATGGGCTACCTTCAGTTCCAGGAATGGGGTTTTTAATCTGAATTATTCTTTTCAGGTAATTTCCATTTAGGCCCTAGCAGAATAAGTACATTACAGAATAGTTACTTTCCATTACAGTTTCATTAAGTTGCCTTCATTTTCACCTAAAATAAAAGAGAACTCAAACAGCCACAAGGTATTTCATTCCCTGGAGCCTGCTTGCAAATCTCATTTGACATGCTAGGGGGCAATAAACACTAACTTGTCATGCTAATTACGCAAAGTTTTAGATTTATTATTTGAAGTGATTACCATGCACATTACAGTGATGGCTGGAGACTGTGAAGTTTAAGAAAAGCACTTGCAAGCTGTGTGAACCTCTGTATTTCTATACTTGCAAGCTTGGCGTTGTGTTTATTTCATAGTTAGAAGCTGTGTCCTTTCTTTCTTTTTCTTTCCCCCTTCCCTTCCCCTCTTCCTCCCCTCCCCTCCCCTCTTCCTCCCCTCCCATCGATCAAACTGGAATTTTGGACAGGCTTGGCTTGGGCTCCCTGCCTGACATCCTCAGATACTTGGCAGAGACCCCTCTCTCTTTTGAAGACTAGAAGCATATATATTAGCCTTCCTTTTGAGCCACACACTGTGTTCTCATTAACGGCAAGGGAAATGTCTCTGCTCAGTGGGGGGAACAATGCACACTTTTAATTCCAGCCTTTGTAGTAGAGAGAGGTCGGGACTGCCACATGCTTGGAATGGCAGGGGACAAGAAAGCCGCATGGGGTGCGGTATGCTGGGTGACTGCTACAGTCTTTTTTTTTTGTCACAGCCAGTCAGCTGCTGATGTGATTTTTTGCAGTAACATAGACAGCCATCTTTTTGGTATCCACAGACCTTAGAGAGAAGTTCAGTCAGGAGGATGTGAAAGTAGCCACTAGCTGAATGTGGTGATCCAAAACGTAGTTCTTTCTTGATGTGGCAAGATCACAGCATCAGGACTACTTATATCCAAATGCAACCCAAGCAAATAGAAAAACTGAAAGAGTAGAAAACTTTCTGCTGAAACACATGAATACAATAGCTCTGAAGTTCCAGTCACTGCATAGTTTTGAGATGGCTTAATCCTTCATGTAATACTATCCTAAGATAGGAAGATTTTGGAGTAACAGCATCAGTCTTTCTAAATGTTTATGCCAAATTCCTAACAGTCTTTTCAGAGCATAGAATTACAGTTTTAGAACATAAAGACAATAAAATATATATATTATGTCTTTTCTCCAAATAACACAGTACAAGCTTGTTCTGCTCTGGGAGGTTCCATCACTAACTTATTGTAAGAAAGACTAAGCCACTACCAAAGGGTTATTATCCTTTGAGCATGAGATACTAGCCATTCCCAGAGAAAGACTTTAAACCTCTGTCATGTGAGCAACAGTAAATCTGCTGTTGCTAAAAAAATAGATGTAGTCTGATTTTATGTGGTTTTTTTTTTTTTCCTTGGAAGTGGAAGTTTTGTGTTATTTTGCATTTCCCTACTATAATAAAAATAGTGTAGGGCCCTTTTATCCTTTTCCCTGAGACCTGCAGCTTCACTTCTCATACATCTCACAAACATCACCACAAGCTTCGAAGCAGTTTGTTTTATGGTTCTGGCATCAACTCTGTTGCTGCTACTGGGAATAACCCAGAGTAATCTGTTGTTGCTGTCAGTCAGAGGCTGCATCAGCTCTCATTCAAGCTAGCAACTCCTGAAAGCTGCAACTTCTCAGGCTAGCAGAACCACACTGCAAGAACAAAGACAGAAAATAACCCTAAAAGGAACAGTATAGTCAGGAGACAGAGTAAGGTCTATGAGGAAAAAACCAAAAGCAAGCTGTTGTACACTTGGCTTGCAAGTACTGATTTAATAAATGCTATGAGTTTCACTGCTGCTACATATACTAACGCGGACTCTCTTTACAGGTTCTTTTTACAAATTACATCACACTTGCTCGCACAGGATTTAGGTAACAGCAAGCCAAGAGGAAGGAGCGTACCTGCAACAAACTTTAGACTCAGAAATGCAAGCTTTCCTAAAAAGAGAGCTTTCAAGTGAGTGCTGCCATTCAAAAATATGCATAATCCATACATTTTTTATAGAAAACCATGGTCATCTTTGTTGCAGTTTTAAGAAAAATATTAAAATATCTGGTACTGCTTTCAAAGCAGTTTTACTTACGAGACTACACCAGTCCCTTTTAACTGCGGTTTCTAAAGCTATATCAAAGGCAAATGCAAGTACAGATTCTGCTGCACAAATCTGAAATTCCGGTCAAACCTTAATGTGTTGGATGTGGTCTCCAGCCATTGTTTTCAGATCCTCAAATTCAAGCTTCCTATTGATGACTGAATTATGAGTCCTATCATTATTATTACAAACAGTTTTCTCACTGACTTCAGTAGGAAAAAAGATCACTCCTGTGTGATTTCTTCTTAACTATTTTAGAGGCTCCAACAGGAAAATCTGCTACCTGAAATATGCCAATTATTTCTAGTTTTTTACAGGTGATTTGACTGAGGACATGTTATCAATCCCTAGACAGTTCTACCTCACTTAATATTAGGGTATTTTCAATTGTTTTAAGGTTTAGGAAGCCTACTTTACATGCTTACTCTATGTGATGACAGCACACATGCAGACCACATACCATCTTTTTCACATACTGTTTTGTCTTTTTAATAGCTTTCAGATAAAAGGTAGTCAGAAGAACGAAACAGGTGCTGACAGTGTGCATGACCAGCTCCCTGAACACCTGACAATTAAGAATGTCTCTCCATGCCACTTACAAACCTTTCCTCAGTAACTCTGTAAGTTAGCCTGATGCTTCCAATAAGCAGAGGTAGTTTTGTGCTTTCTACCAGCATCTGTTTACTTGTGAGAACTCCCGAACAAAGAAAACACATATAACCGTAGGGCCATGGTTTACAAGGTGGCTCACATTTGATTACCTACTATATATTCAGCTATTTTCCTTGCTAATGCTATGATTTGCATCTCAGTATCCAAGTACATGCCCATTACAGGGAGAAAACATGTCATCCTTTCCCTAATTAACCAGTAGACCTATAAACCTTCACAGGCTGATACTATTCTTATTACTTTAGGGGGATACAGATTAATCAGTAGCCAAGAGAAGAACAGAAGAGCCCAGCCCATGCAAAACTAGGAGTAAATCACTCGGCAATGTTTTTTGTATTGCCTGGTACTTCAAAACATTCGATGACAGGATGTCTCACAGATGCTTGCAAACTTTGACAGAGAAGATTGTTAAGCAATTATGCCAGGACGCAGCACTGTGTCTATACTGGACTCTCCTCACACTGCAATGAATCCAGATTGTCCTAAGAAATACTTATATATGGGACTTTGGTTTTCCAGAAACCTGTACAAGTCAACAATGACAAGTTCTGACAGCTCAAGCCTATGATAAGCATTTCCCCTTGTGAAGTAAGAATCATTTTGCATGCTTGCCTTACACATGCCGACAGTCCATTATCTACTTAATTACTGTCAGTGTTGAATCACACTAAATCAGAATTGGTAACACTCCTAAGGACAATCAGTTAACAGGAATTCAACCATGTCAGCAGCATCACTGCATCACCTTTATTCTTCAGATGACTAATTATCAACATCTATCACTCTCTTCTTCATAACGTATTCAGGAATAACCTGGAAGTTTCAGTTAAATTCCTGAAACCCAAACCTAGGTAGATTGTTTAAACTGCATCTCAATACCCGTAGGCACAGTGGTATTATTATTTCCCCTCTTCCAAAGTTTACAAATGCAAATTCATTATTCTTTGTAAAAGAAGAGGCAGAAACCTTTCAAAATCTCCATTAAAAACTCTAAAGATTGTTCCTATTATGCAACTACCCTAAAGATTTTCTTAGAAATCCCTTTGATGACTTTTGATCTTTCTTTTTTTTAATCTATGTATGATCTTAATGAAAATCGGGGTTTAAAGGGGTCCTGCCCCTGCAAAATCCTCTCTTCAAGTTCTTCACACACACACCCTTGAAATTCAGAACTATTATTTGAAAGTCTTAGAAAAATAAAATCTAACTGTAATTACACATAGGTTCTAACTTTAATCAAAATTAAACAAGAAAACTAAAATTGTTCCTTTTATTCCTGTCAGAGGCGTCTTCAATAGAATAGAAACTCCTTTTCCTATAATAGCAAAAGTGCCCCAACTCCAAGTTAGCAACTTTGCAAGGGACTCACAATCAAAATCATACATGGTTTTAGTTGCAGCAACCATTTCCAGCAATGCATCTTTTAACCACAGTAACGACCAAAGGCAGAACGCTTCCCAGAATCAAAAACTGTCTTCACAGAGGTTGGACTAACACCAGCCAGCCACTACGGCAGCTGTGCTCGCTCACAGTGAAGTTTTCATCAACTGTAGTATCAAATGCCCACCTAAACTCCAAACAGAGCATTAGTTGTGCATGATATGAAGATGCTAACTTCAGAGGACTTATCCCCAACATTTGTTTTGTTGCTACATGTTGCTTGTCTGTATGGCACTGCTCTTCCCCAGTAATGACAGGTTGTATCACTGGTTTGAGAAGAGAGCCCTTCCCTTTATTTTCTCATTATAGAGCTCCTACCAGTTCCATGACACCTTTTGCTATCACTTCAGGATTCCCTCTCACCTTTGGGCAAAGGGCTAGGCCGTTACCTAATTTTTCCAAGTGGAAGAACATTTCCCATATGTATGACACTTTGAAAAACAAGTTCACTTTTGATGACACTCACGTTTTCCCCTTCAGAGAGACTCTTTCTGAAGCTAACTCCAGATGACTTATTAACTCCCCTCTAGCACCTTGCCCAGTCACCTGCAGCATGTGTGTGTGGGATACTCCTTGTTTACTCTGTCTTTAATGATGTCAACTGGCAAGATAACAGATGATGTCACACTAAGACATTACTGCTATCCTGTTGGGAGGACTTAGCTGTCAATGCAAGATGAACTTCAGACCAATTTCCATTGACTTCTAAACACACCAGACTAACTCCTTTCCTGCCACTAAGCACTTCTTGGTGCTTTGCAGCTTCACTGACTCTTCCAAGACAAACCATTGTTTTTCTACAAATTCTGAACTTCCAAATTTCATTTGGTTTTGTTAGTTGCAGTTAAGAAAGAACCAGTATGTTTAATCACAAAACTAGTGGTTTAGCTTATACAAAACATGCTTATAGAGTGGGTGGAGAAAGGAAATGGGTTGTTTGGGTCATCAGTCCTAGCTCTTTATGGTTGCAAACAACTATGTAATAAGCAACTCCAGAAAGAAACAGAATACCACCCAAACACTTTGTAAACTTTAGACTTCGTCTCAATGAAAAGCCACAAAAGTCACGATGCATCATGGGAACAAAGATGACCAGTAAAATGTTTTTCAATAGTTTACTGCTAGTGTTCATTGCAAAACACTTAGCAAAAATCTACCCATGCAAAAGATCTACATGGGACAGAAAAATTAAAATAATCTTAGGGAATCTAATTCTTCAACAGCAGAAGGACAGCACGAAAAAGGAACAATCAGAAGAGAAAAAAAAAAAGAAAAAAAAAAAGAAAAAAGATAAAGAAAGAAACAAACCAAGCAGATTACTAGTCCTTACATATCATTTACAAAAGCATGTTTTAGATATTAAGATACAAACTTACAAATAGTTTAGAAAAGGTAATAGGGTGTTTTGATGTACAATACAAAAGACAAATCTAAATAAATAAAAGGTAATAAAATAAAAGCTTATTCTTAAGGCCTTATGTGTAGTGACAAGCACCTACACAGGTAAAAGAAAACAGTAAGAGCTCACCGCTCACCGTTCCATGACTGATTACAAGAATTCTACTGTTGCCTGTTATTGTCAATACTGAAGTTGTCCTTTAAATCAGAACTTTCTAGGCTATTGACTGCAAAATGTCTTAATATCTGTAACTAGATCCTTATTACAGTCAAGGTCAACTACAGTAGCCACCAGGTGGCTATCTCTCTCAAAGGATAAAGTTGCAGTATTTCCCTTACTGGGTGGCAGGGGCTGGGGGGTGTGTGTGGTATAATTCCAGAGCTGAAGTCCCCCAGAATTCATTTGAATAAGGTAGTTTGGGAATCACATTTTTCCAAGCCCACTACTGCAAATCAGGCAGAACACCAAAGTGTATGTGTAGCTGTGACACAGTACAGCATAATATTTTGTCCTAGGTTAAACCATTTAATTCTAGGAAGTTGTGGTGGGTTGACCTTGGTTGGATGTCAGGTATCCACCAGGCCACTCTACCACTCACCTCCTCAGCAGAACAGGGCAGGAGAAAATACGATGGAAGAAAACCTTGTGAGTCAAGATAAAGACAGTCTAATGAAGCAACAGCAAAACGTGCACGCACACAAGTGAAGGGAAACAAAAGATGTTACTCCCTGCTTCCCAGCAACAGCTGATGTGAGCCACTCCCTGGGAAGCAGGGCTTCAGTAGCATATAGCGGTTGCTCCAGAAGACAAAAGTCGTAAATAACTAATGTCCTCCCTTCTTCCTTGCTTTTATATCTGAGTAGATGTCATATGGTATGGAATATCCCTTTGGTCACTTTGGGTCAGCTGTCCTGGCCATGTCCCTTCCTATGATCTTGCCCACCCCCAGCTGACTGACGAAGGGGGGACACAACATTGGAGAGACAGCCCTGACGCTGTGCAAGCACTGCACAGCTGTAGCCACAACACTGGTGTGCTAAAACACCTTTCCAGATACTGATACAAAGCACAGCACTACGAGGGCTGCTACGGGCTCAGCCAGACCCAATACAGAAGTACTTTTTCTTTAGTTACAGAGGTAGCAGACAATACAGAAGAAATCAAACCATCCTGAATCCCATAAAAGATGGTTAGTGCAAATTCAGTTAAGTTCTTCCTAGAGCTTAAGCTACATTGAAATAACCCCTGGAAAGAACTGAAAATCAGTAAGAGTAACTACATAAGCATTACTTCACTACACAAGTGTTCTCATACCAGAGCAAAACTACATTAGATCTGCAATCAAACAAAAAGAAAGTGTGAGACTTGTTATGAGAAATTCTGAAGAGTCTTCTGTTTTTTTCTTTTCAAAATGCTGGTAGTAACAAAGTCACAAATTTGTAATGCATACTTACATACGTTAAATACGCATTAACTGTTCCTGGTGCTGGCATTTAGACCCTTTTTTTTTTTGCACAAAAAAGAAACAACAGGCATAAGGGTAATAACTGCTGGGTACTTTGACCCCATGTGGAAACTCACTGACAGAAGTCACAAGTTCTTGTTTCAGCAAACTACTACAGCTGGTTTACCTCTTCCCTTTTATGACAAGACTGTATTTATTCTAGACTTCCATGTAGGTTTCCAAGCGGCAATACAACAGTCACATAATATTGAATTTAGACCAATTACGCAAAGAGGCTTTATTCTAGAGAAACAGGAAGTTGTTATATGTATGCAAGAAATAACTATGCTCAAAGATTCAATTTCTGTATCTTTTCACAAGTAAATCTGCTCAATTAAAAAAAATATTTATTTGTACAATCTATACGCAACATCTATACGCAAGGACCTTAGATGTCAAATCAGGTCTTCCGAACAGTTGTTTACCACTTCTGACTGCGTAGTTTCTCATATAAACTCAACCTTTTAGATCTCTGTCCTTTCAAAATTCATACTTTTAAGTCGTTCTTCAAGCACATCAGAATCCTCATCACTGTCTGTACTACTGAAGTTTGTATCAAAATCCAGCTCATTGTCCAATCCACTGCTCTCCTGGCCACTTTTCATAGTCACACTCTCAGTTCTGTCTTTTCCTTTATCAATCCTGCAGAAAGCAAGAGGATGTTATCATCAACTGCTTCTAGAATTTATTTTTCTTTTAAACAAGAATGAGATTGAGGGTAGAATATTCTATTAAGGATAGATAAGAAAGATATAAAAGACAGTAAAGGAAAGAGTCTGTGAAGAAAAAGAAACATATATGACAGTTTGACCAATGACACAACGGCTGGCCAGTTGTCATGAACTAGTAAATTAATATAGAATACCCAATAAAGAGAGAACTTTATTAAAATAATTAAAAAACCAAAAGCCTGCTAAACAGACAATGGCAACTGTGCTCAGTGTATCAGACCTTTTTTTAGTTTTTCTGTTCATTAGTAACTGAATCATCAAATGACAGGCAAAATGCGAACAGTAACTTGGCTTATGCATATTTTATGGTGTTCTATGCTGAAAACTATTTTGAAGTGCTTTGTTCCTAAGGAAAATAGGCAATTTACCATTTAGTATTAAAATAAAGTGTCTTACACAAGTAAGACTTATTTTGGCCCAGCCCCAATAACATCAATAGGTATTTCACTCCCAGTTTTCAGCAGAAGAAAGTGAGGGTAATGACTCCAGCTGATTTCTATCAGGATTATTCAGAATATGGCATGAAGTATCACAGCCTCTTGGCAGTTTCCAAACAAGCTTTAATAAAGGGGAAGTGCAGTACTGAAACTATGTAACCTATGAGTTACTTACGGAATTACTATTTCTTCTTCTTTTCCACATTTAGCACAAATTTCTAGTTTACCCGCACACGGTCGACAAATAATATGGTAAGGATCTTTTACAGTCTTCTGGAGGCACTTCACACTGTGAACAAAAAAAAAACATGATTAAAAAAGTATTTGTGGAAACTTATTAAACATTCTGTGTTCAAAGACAACAGACATACTCTTGAAAAGAGGAACAACATGTTATGGGCCAGTCTCACATGAAACAATCTGTGTTTTAACAAGCAGCACTATCAAAATCATTGCCTGCCTTCCCTCCCCTTTAACTTTTGAAGAATTATTAAAACAAGAACTTAAGAAGAAACATAAAATCAAGAATTTTTCTATTCACAGTGACAAAAGAAACCCTTCCACCCATTTCAGTAGGTAGTTTTAGTTTAAAAGCTACATAACTTCTTCTGGTTTAAGAATAAAAGAAAATAAGAATATAGTATAAAAAGGCACATGCATTTTACAAATTAAAAGCTTTCAATTCAAACACTATGATGTCTTCCTCTAGAACTTCTCATGACTACAAACAGAGCCTTTGCTTTCTATGAACATAAGGTCTGCATAGAAATGTATTCTGAACAAACCCAAGCTAATTACATAGAGGTTTTTGCCTGTTCTTTTTCAAAATATGACAAAACTCTGTAGATTAAGTCATTTCTAAAATGCTATGGCTTAACATTCAGCTGACATTCTAAAGCCTTGTATTTTTGGAGAACAGAACCTGGAACTATATATCCCATGTAATGCAGTTGCCCTAAAAGTCACTCTTTCTCGGTTCCTCAGGCCCTAGAAGTCCTTGTCAGGAAAGATTTAGCATACAGTTCTGAGCGGTGGATTTGCAGACATGGCTAAAACAGGCTGAAGAAAATTATCCAGGTGATTTTGCATGCCTTATAAGGACAGATGCACTAACTAGCATCTAGTGAAACAGAATTTTTACCTGCTTTCTCAAATCCCTTTCCTAAGCACTAATGCCTTCTCCTTATTATCTTCATCTAGACTCTGCTGAGCTTTCATTAAGATGTGATTTTACAACCCCTTAAGGAATCAGATAGGTACAAAAACTGCTGTAGGACACATTTGACAAAAGCAAAGTCTGAACTGCCTAGTGTTTCTGGTCTTCTCCCTCCCCCAGGAAAACCTACAGGTATATGTCAATGGAAATAGTTTGGGGTTTTGATTTTTTTTTTTCTTTCTTCTATGCTCAGTCGAATTAATATCAAAAAAACCATCTACAGCTCTTCCTACCAAACAGGGGCACTATCAAGGCAACGTGGATAGACTTTTTTTTAAATAGTTTAATTTTTAATAATTAAATGCTTGAAATAAAAGCAAAGTAGGGATAACTCGTGGTGGTACTTACAATCCTGGTTCTGAAGATGTTAAAAACCTAAAAATAAGCTGAGGTACAGAAAAGTTCTCCATTCTTGCTGTCTGTGAAGAATTAATTTTTTTCCATGGAGTCACATTTTTAATGTCTATAATGTGTTTACTTCACCTAGAAGCTTCACCCACTGAAAATCTTTATAGTCCTGTCCTTTTAGAACAGCAGCCCACTCGGCCATTGTACTTCTGTAGGCTGAACTAGAAACCACCACTTGTAGAGCTACAATGGTCTGCAGCCCAATTTACTTGTCCAAAAATATGACAGAAAACATCACCTATTCTGTCATAAGCAGCTGCCCCACAATGCCACTTTCCCTATTTCCAGTGCTCCTCTGATTTACATGCTTTTTTCCTTTCAGATTAAGCAGAGAAGAGGCAAAAGAACCTGATCCACTACCACACGATTTGTTACAGATCATTACTTTTAAACAGGATGCTCACAGTCATTTGAGAAGAAGTTAAAAAAGACAAATACCAACTTTATCTGTGGTGAACAGAACCCAGAATGTTTACGCGCAGAACCAGTAAGACTTATATGTAATCAAAAAAAAATTTTTTACATGAAAGTGTCAAGTTGTTTACTGAAACCAAAATACTTGTTGCGTATCATTTTACCTGTGAAAAAGTAAAACTTCTCACAAGTAGGGATAATATCAAGAGATATTCCTTCCCTTTTAACCTACTGAAAATCAAAATATAATACACTATCATTCAGGGAACTGCACACATACAACCTCTTCAAGCAGTTTGTAGAGTATTTCAGAAGTATCTAAGTGAGAAGACACAAACACAGAGCAAACTACTCTGACGAAGCTGGCTGAATTATACACCGCAGCCCAGTTACAGTTTCAAAGTTTCACTGTTGAAACACTGGCTGCCTCTGCTGCCACAGAGGTAAGGAACTCCACAGCTGAGCAAGTAAGGAGGAAGTAAGACAGTATCCACTTCAAAACATTAACCCATCACAAACCTATATATTATTTTAAGATATTTATCACCTTTGTTATGTACTTATCCAAAAATACCTAATACAGAACTGTATGCAAATAATGCTAAACATTTAATACTCAGGATTACAGTTTAATACACAAAATGAGAGAACATGCCAAGAGGTAATGAAATGCATGTACTGTAAACTTTTTTTATTAATTGAACCCTCAGTAATGCTGAGAACAGTGTTGCTGATGAATTTTGATATGACAAAAAACTAAAGCCTTCCTCTCCTCATTTCTCTACTAGATAGCCTTTGTGAACTACAAAAGTTAAGAAATGTGCACATTCCTCTAATATTGACTTGCAACAAGGCCTTAGAAAATAGTGTTACAACTGGTTTGGGTTTGACTTTTTGTTCAGGAGAACACACTGCTGGGTTTGGAAACAGATGTCCACAGTTCAAGCATTTTAACAGCAAAGAGGGAAGCAGTTGCTTTTCCATTGTATTTTTTTTTTTAAAGTTTAAAAGACTAATGAATTAGAAAAATAACACTACAAATATATTGTCATTGCTGACTCCAAATTTTAAAATGTCATATGCTAGCAGCTACCGCTCATGAATTTCCAAAATGAAAATATTTTCCAAAGTTCACAAATGACACTATCAGTGATTAAGACAAAATACCTTGACTCACCATTTTTTAGGCTTTGACAGTAATTTGTACTTGCTGAATTTTACTCGCCACTCCAAGACACCTTTGCAATGCTGGCACACTCCATCATGAAGCTTAGCATTTATTTTCTGAATAAATAAATAAAAAAATAAGAATATTTTAATGATTTCCTACTTTTATGAGTATTACCTTGGTAGAAAGCATTTCCACCCATCATGTGATTAATACAGTATTTAGCACGATGTTTGTTTGATAGAACATTAGCATTTCATATACATTTACTAACGAATTTCTTCAGGGGAAATAGTGCTGAGGTAGTCTTCTGCCTCAAGGTGGTCTTCATGATTATTATTATTATCATAATCATCATAATTTAACATTGTTAATAGTACTACTTATTTATGTTATTATATTGTTGATAATAGATTACTAGAGACATTTCATTATTATTTTTTTCAACTCTAGAGATTTTACAAAACAGATTTAAGTAGAAATAAGCCCTGAAATATGCAGTTTTCATCGAAAGAAGACAACTTGCAAAACAACATTTAACTCATTATTGCTCAAGCTACTATTACACTACATACTTTAAGTAGTCTCAGGATTTTTTCTCAGGTCACAAAGAAGTAGAATCCACACATTATTTGCAGTCAAATCATTCAATGTCTCTTTTATCATAAACTTCCTTTATGAAAAAGTAACACATTTCTGCTCTCAATTATCTAAGATAAAATCCTTAAAATAGTCTTTGAAACTATAGTATGTTTTCAAGAAATGCAAAGTTTCCCTTACAATCTTCTACAACATTTTGTGTTTGGTTTGCTTAGAAATACAAAATCTCAACAGGCCAGTACTATCTGCACAAGAGAAGTTATTCTGAGATGGGAAGCAGTAACAAACACCACTGTTGCCTTAAATAATCAACAACATATACTTGTACATTCATCTTACTTTTTATTTCTTCTCCATATAAAAACTCCAGCAGTAACTTTATCAATCATATCAATCATCCGGAACGTCAAAAACAGAAATTTCATTATTAAAGAAAATACATACAGCCAAAAAAATTCTATTGTGCCTTTTTTTAAAGACAGCTTAAAAATGGCTCCTGTACCAAAAGACACATATATTTCCCAGAATACCTACAAGTTCATTGGAATAGGTTCTGCATTAATTGGAATTAGAGTTTATGTTATTTTTTTACAAATAAACTGAAAAGTTATTCTATGCATGCAGGAGCTTCTGACAATTTCCTGTTTGTATAACCCAGAAGAGCTTCTTACTACTCCACAAAGTTTTACTTCAATACATTAGATAAAAGAACAAGCCTAGCTTTCAAAATGCTTTATCTTACTCTGATTATTTATTCTGAAAAATGTATGCGGCAGAGCAAATGCTGCTTATAAGTTACACTATATTATAGGACTTGGTTTCCATTGTTTTCATTTTCACTGAACTTCAACCATTCAGTATTTTTCCCATGATGAGGTTAACTGAAGGTGTGGTGCAATAAGACAGTAAACTTCTTCCCAAACGAAACAAGGTTTTGCAGAATGTTTGAATACTGAAAGCTGTGGTTCTGATGTCAGCTATGCATTATGAATTAAATTTTCCAGGAAACACAGACATTTGGCTAATGTGGAAACTTTCTGAGAGAAGAAAACAATTGGTAAGTTCTCATCAGGTATCTGCTAAAGGGCTGGTAATTCAAACTACTGGCAGCACTGACTGTTCATTCTTTCAAAATTCATGCTATTTGAAGATAAGCCTGCTTTTCAGTGCTTGACTAGCACAAAGTAAGGCTCCAAGCATATAGTCTGAATAGGCTTCTAATCACCAGCAGATTAGCCTAAACTTCCCAGTTCTTCCTCTCACTCTCCTGATGTACATTAATTAGTAATGCAGGAGGGGAGAAAGACACAAGCACTGTAATTTGTATTCCCGGGTATTCTTTCCTGTTATCAACCATTTCTAGTACCGCTCAGGTAGAACCCAATAAATGTCAAAAGACTGCAACAGTTCAAGCTGAAAACAGCTGGTTTTCTTTCTAAAGGGAGTTAGCTTGCTTGCTGAAAACTACCTTGTTCCCCATAATATGTCCTGACATGATAGCTGGGGACAGGCTCAGCAATGCGTAATGCACTTGGAATGCAAGAGGCCACATTCAGGGCTGCATGTGGCATAAACAGTGCAGAAGAACAAAATAGGAACTACATTCACCCCTCACCTGAGGGAAATCCAGAGTTTGTCAAACAGGCAGCCTATTACAAATTCTGCTAAATATTTGCCATGGAACAAGGAAATATGCATAATCATTATTAATGGAGCTTCTTCCCCATCCCAATATGCTTATCACCTGGCTCCAGAATAGACAACAATCATATGGTGATGAATTTCTTTATTTATTTATTTCTGTCAGACAAACTAAAATGAAGGCCATTCCAAATGCCAAAGATGCCTTTTCATGTTACTCATAGTATAGGTCTTTGCATGAAAACAATCTCACAGCAAGGCCAAGGGACTAGTCATGTGGCATAAATTACTGGGACTTCCTTCACCTCTGCTTCAAATAACAAAGCCCTGCCATCTTATCTGATGCCCTCAACCTAAAGATTAGTCCTCCTCGATACTAAAACATTGTTTCACCACTGAACAAGGTCTTTAGAAGACAAGTAACACCCAAGAATCTCTAAAGTAAGGGAAAAGAAAGTTACTGTAATTCAGTTGTGTAGCAACAATCACATTATCCACATAAAGGTAACAAATCTCTATTAGAGCTGGTCTTTGTATTTGATTACTTCTTGAACTGTTCTGTTTTCTTGGTATGATCAGCAACACTTCAAATATCCAGTGCAAAGATAGAGAACATCAACCAAAATGCCGCCTAAGAGTCTTTTCACACCAAATTATATTGTAGCTATTAACATCACATTTACACCTAACTGAAGTTAGTGTTCCAGGCATAAAGAAGCCTGGACTTTTCAACTTTGTCACCTGCAGGACAACAAATCTTACCCAGCAACTCAAAGAAACCTCATGGTATCTGCTCAGAAGGTAATAACTGGAAGAGGACAGCTTTTAAGATCTAATTTTCTCCTTCTAACAGGCACACATACAGCACAGTCTCTTCCTCCCCTTCAGCAATTTCCTGTATTTTTCACTTGATGTTGGCACTTCAGGTATGGGGTGGTGTAGTTAATCATTGGCTCAGCACACTGAATATGAGACAGACTATGACTCTACAATCCATTTACCAGGCTGTTGATTTAGAACATCAATAGAGAATGATGGATTGATGTAAAGCAGGCAAGCAGGGAGATTTACAAGTTTAACCTTGCCTTGTGTTCGCCTTCTAAGTTTATCCTGCTCAAAAAAAGAAATACCTGCTATTTAAATGTTTCTATTACTAAACCAAGTTGATAATTTACTGTGGTTTTCTACACTGATTTCAACATTTCCTCTGTCAAAAAAAAATTTCATATCATTCTCAAAAGCAGCGCACACTTGAAGAAGCAAAGAAAGCTGTCCCTAATTAAAGATCTGGATAAGCTTTATTATTATTATTATTTTATTATTATTATTTTTGAAATCACCAAAGAACACAAGAGAGTAAGTTGTCCTAACAGACTGGAAGAGAAACTTCCCCAGTGTTCCAATTCCCAGTCAGAATGGGGAAGTTACTAGTTAAATCAAAAAAATCACTCTGTTGCTTACTTTTCCAATTAATATTCACTTCTTCGTAAGTTTTGTATGTTGTTTAAACTCTCATATATTTCTGTTTTCTTCCTTTTGCCCATTTAATAGCTTGTTTTCCTTTAAGGGTACACAAAAACCCCAACAACCCCCACAAAGACATGAACAAAGCTTGTTAACTTCATTATTCCTTTCCAACTTTTCTACCCAGTTTTTACGCAGTTAGTTAGCTCTCATATGCAAAGAGGTAACAGTGCTTACGGTTTGAAATGGATTTCTTGGTGCGAGAAGTACTACAGCCTGTTCCTGTCACAGCAGTTTTCTCTGTGGTTTTTTTTTTTTTTAAGCATACTTCCCTGTTTCAGTCAATAGCTCTTTCCTCTTTTCTTTTGCCATACTTCCCTCTAAGAATAAGTGCAACTCATTCTTACAGTATGTCTATATATTCTCCAGAGAAATTGCAGTTATGCAATACAGACATACACAGTCTTAAAGTATACAGTCAGGAAATATTCCATGTGCATATTATATACACACTGTCAGGTCAACTGCATTAATGAAACAGCATTTGCTGTATGCTCACACAACCCAATATTTAATCATTTAACAACCCGCCAAAAACAGTTCAGAACGTATTAAAGTAAACAAATGCACCTACACCTACTAGCTTGGCACACAGAATAATCCCTGGCTTAAGTTAGTATTAAAGTACTCACAAGCAAGATGTAATGATGGGGTTTCAAAGAAGCTTCACTGTTTGGAAGTTTCTAATTATGTGTGAACCTATGGGCATTTTGATTTACTCTATTGAAATCAGACTCCTACTACTGAGCACACATCAGCAGTCTGTTCTGCTGTAAACGAATGCAATGTCAATGCCATCCATGAACTTCCTTGTCAGAAGCACAGGTGGTACTGCTTCAGTCAACAAGGCTGAATGCAGCATTTCTGAGTAACTACATTTCATAGCCTTAAATCAAAGAGCTAAACTTGCTCACATATTATTAGCAGTATCACTTTAAGTTCCATTTCCTACACAGATATTTTCTCATCTCTTTTTAGAAACAAGTACATTTAACATTTTAACCAAAGCCTTGAAGTCATCCTTTCATCCATACCAGTCACTTAAGGCCCTTTCATGTTTTATTGCTGTGGACTTTAAAACACATGAAATCTAAAGCTTTCTCTAAGCCAAATTCCAAATGGCCATCTTGGAGATTAAGATGTTTGGCCTTTTTCAGATCAGTCACATAGATCTGAAAACATGCAAGTAACCAGCAAGAGAATGTACACACTTGGAAGAACCAACAGCCAACTCCCATCTGCTTCCCCACAAAGAACTGAAAACACACATACACCCTCTGTCTCCCTCCCCACCACCCTGTCCCCGCCAAGCTAGGTTAGAGTCCAGAACGTGGACTTATGCCTGCTCTTCTCTGTACATGAAGGGCTACAGCCCAGACCTGAACGCACATCTGAACCCAGAGTAAGAAGTGTGGCTGGAGAATGGAGTTAAGCCTACCAAGGTACTCTCAGCAAGGACAGAAACTAACCAAACTCCACTACTGTTATCTGTTTTATTCCCCTCTGAGCTTCAAATCATCATCACAGACTCTTAAACTCTGTATTCACCTGTTCTGTTCCTACTGCCTTCCCATAGTCTTGACCAGCATCTCCACCAAAACAAGTTATTTATCCATACAGCCAGCTGAATAAGTAGCTGACATCAACACTATGGTAAAGCTGAGGTTCAGAGTTAATAACCTCTGAAATTTATGGAAATGTGGATTATCATCTGGGGTGTACTTAATGAGAGGAAAGAAATGGAGAAACAGATCAGTCATTTGGGTGCAAATATGAATCACTCTGTGGTTTACCATCTTATTACAATGAAGTTCTACATGTTCTCACTGAATAGTATTTGCTTTCATCTCTAGAAATACTCCAGCTTCCATGCTGACTTACGTAATGTACTTTACATAAAATGCATATTCATACAACATAATGTATATTCCTCAGTTCAGTGCTGCAAACAGCTGTTCTGGAATATGCTATGTAAAGCAAGCACTCATAAACAAATTCTAAGACTCAATAACTAACACCACAGCGTGACTTGCCCTGTCCTGGCTCTTCCTTCTTCCATTCATTCTAGTATGCAAGCTCTTCCAGCACTGTTGTAGGCAGTTACCCAAATACAGAACAGAGGCAGTGTACTCTGCTGAAAGGGTGTTTCACTTCAACTAGCTTAACCCAGAAAATGTTGTAGTAAAGACCAATCATCAGAGGAAAGACAGATGGATCTTTCAGCATGTTCTGTAAGTAATCAGCTCCATGGTCTTTAAGATTAGAAAATGGATACCAAGGTCACTGTCAGACAGAGAGCATGATACCTTTTAAAAAAATGCAAAAACAACTGGATAATGACTGCCAGCAGAGAAAAGTCAAAACACTATTAGATCAATTTCCTCTGCAGATACTGTTTCACTGAGACAAGCAGAAATAACACTGAAAATAACTACCTCAATGCCAGCCACAGTACAACAGGAAGCTACTGTAGTTAATATTCAGCATTGTTAATTCAGCACACAAATGCAGCAGGATACCAAATTTAAGCTGAAAGGCATTCTGCAGCCTTTCAAGATAGTATTGCATCGGACAGTGTATAACAGTAGTCAAATATAGGCCAAATACCTTACAAAAAAAAAATTTAGCAGTGATTTAGAGGACATCAACCCCCTTTCAGCAGCTCTGAGCATTCTTCTGGTCTAATGAGCTAGTGAAAGGTGGAAAGGAAGAATGCCCTACTCCCTGTGATCAAATTGCTACTATTTCTTCTTTCCCTCAACACACCTCAAACGTGGTGCGTCTGATCACAAGACAGAGATGCAAAACTGTCAGCATTCAGCATAGTCTGTATCTAAACTATGACATTAATCACCACTTAATCTTTGTTAGTTTAACTTTTCTAAATTTCCCAAATAGCAAAATTAGGCCTTGTCATCATTATAAAGACCCCTGTGTATCCCTTTGCACTTGAATTCATACATGATGGCACACCAAAATAAAAATGCATCCTTTCCCTTTACCACACACTGTCTAACCCCGTAATAAGAAGCACCTTCTTCAAGAACCTTTTAACTTGTGTTCAGCCATCTCCATGAACTGGCAGGCATAGAGAGAAAACAGAAAGAAAAATGACACAGTCCCATATCACAGCTAATACCCACAGTGAATCCTGGCAACATTCAAAAGCTTTAAAAAAAATATTTGAGTGTATCATACTGTTTAGCCAGTTCTATATGATATAAAATATTAAAAAGGGAAGAAAAACAGACGTGGGTATTAAAGTGATTACTTCAGTTACAAAACTGATGTCAGAATTCAGTTTCTCTTTGAAGACTTTTCAGATAGATCAACTCTCTAGGATATTGTTGTGCATATATGTGTGTAGAAGTCAGACAGGAAAATACTCTCCTATCAGGGATCATGCAGTGACTCACACAGTAACAGTGGCACGGCTTAGAGCCCTGGGAAAGCAGCCTATTCAACTTGCAGAACCAGTCCTACATCATCTTAAAAAAAACGAAACAAGCAAACAAACAAAAACACACAACATCCCCCCAGTTCTCCCCCTCCTCTCAGTTCCTTCTGACAACACAGTCAGGTTCAATTAAAGGGAAACTGACACAACAGCAATAGCACCAGACAAGCCTCTTCTGGAACGCCTACCTTGTGTTTTGTTTTATTCACCTCTTTCAGTTTAGCTTGTAAGAGAAAACATCCCACTTCCGTGTTGTTACTACTGAGGCACACTGCTTGGTCTTCATCCTCTTCTGCACTGCTATTATGTTATCACAACTACAAGCATAGAGCATCTTCCAAGAATATGTTGTAAACCATTTCCTTCTTGCTTAGAAACAAAAGAACCCCACCCCAAAAATGGTCTTTTGTAACAATACTGCAAAAATGAGATAATGTGTGTAGCAAAAGCACTGATAAAATGGGTGAAGACACTGTTCTGTGCAACTACTCAGAAATGCCTGTATGATCTCTTCAAAGCCTTAAAGCAAACATCTCTTTTTAAAGTTGTCTCAAAAGCTGCAAAGTGAAATTTGCTATTTCCATAGATGATGGGGGGAGTTGTTCAAATTAAATTCTCAGAACGTTAAGGTGCCTGAAGCAAGGCCACGCAGTCACCAACTTTGAGAAGACCCAATGCCTCCCAGCAAGTCGCATGGGCAACACCGCAGGGAACGTTTATTTATTGCACTAACTCCACAAAAGTGAATGCTTTGTTTCAGCCTTCCTCTTAATAATTCTCTGGCTTAACAAGGGCCTTTCACACCATAGATGATTCAAGTATCACACAACATATTTCCTCACACAACAGCCTCGGACGCGGGGCCAGGTGACTACTGCCTGAAACGGCGAATAACGCCCTTAATACCCCAGTGCACCCTTTGGACAGAGCTGGGCCAAAGGCTTCTCCGCCGCCAAAATGAAGTTCTCCCGGCTTCCACTGCGGTATGACTCCGTTCGCGGTCCCCAAGCTCTTCCAGACCTTCTAGCTGAAGGCTGCGCAGGGACAGCCCATCGCTCCAGCAGCACCCGCGCAGCCAGCAGAGGCACCTGTCTACACGCTCGGCACCCATGGGCGCCAAAGGCCTTCGGCCGCCTCACGGGGGCTCGCCCCTGCCGCCGCCACTCGCCAGGC
Source organism: Falco naumanni (assembly GCF_017639655.2). NCBI lineage: Eukaryota > Metazoa > Chordata > Aves > Falconiformes > Falconidae > Falco > Falco naumanni. Next base: position 46,846,299 of record NC_054080.1, on the reverse strand, counting down.
GGGCCGGGCCCGGCGCTCTGCCGGCGGCGGGGGGGAGGGGGCGGGGCCGCCCCACCGCCTACCTTGCGTCGCGCGCTCTTGTCGTACTTGTCGTTCCTGAAGGCGCGCGCGTTCTGGTAGCGCTGGGGCCGCGTGCGCGACACGTTCCCCCTCTCCGAGCTCATCCCGCGGGAGGCCGCCGCCGCCGGCGACACCTGCCCCGGAACAGCTCCGCGCCCTTCCGCGGCCCCGCCGCCGGCCCCGGGCCAATGACGAGCGGCGGGGTAACGTCCCCGCCCATGGCGGTTCGCTGCCTCTCCGCTGCCTCCCGCCCACCCGCCTCCAGGCGGAGCCTCAGTGGTCGGAGCCGCGCCGCGGGGTGCGCCCCCATTGGCGCTCTGCGGCCGGCGGCCGGTCCCGCCCCGCCCGCCGCCCCCTCGGCCGCCGAGGCAGCCGCTGGCTCCGATGCAGTCGCTCAGCGAGGTGAGGCTGGCGCCGCGCCCCTAGGCCGCGCGGGGAGCCGCTCTGCGGGGGCCGTGCGTTCTCCGCCGCGGAGCGCGGCTGCGGAGCTGCGGCCGCCGGCCGGGGCGCTGACGGCCGCCCGCCGCCGCGCCGTTACTCAGCACAACCGGCACCCCTCCCCCCCGCCGGCCCGGCGTCCGGGCGGCGGCGGTCAGGAGAGCGGGGGCCGCCGCCGCCGAGCGGGGTGCCGGGTGCAGGTACGGGCGCTCCTTGCCCTGGCAGCGGGGGGGCCGGGCCGGACGGGTCGCGACGAGGGGGCGGGGTGCAGCCGGCGCGGCACCGGCTCGGCGCTGGCGGCGGGGCTGCGGCTCGAGGATCCGCTTCCGAGGTGTGGCGGCGCGCTGGCCCCTCCGCAGGTCCGGCCGCCCCGCTGCCCCCCTCACCTGCCCGCGGTCCTGCTCCTCCGGCCGGGGCGCGGGTGTGGCGGCCCCTCTGCCGCGGCTGTGGCGCGGGGCAGGAGGAAGGGCCGCGGCGGGCACCGGCTTTTTCTCGGTGAGGGAGGCGGCGGTTCGGCTCTTCGACCCGAGCCGGGCAGGGGGATGTCGGCCTCGGCGACCCCCCTCCCCGCCCGCGTCCCGGCCGTGGGCTCGGGGCCTCTGCCCTGCCGCCCCCGGGTGCCCGCCTGCCTGAGAGGCGCGGGGTGCTGGCGGCGGTCTGTCCCGGGGCTCCATCTCCGGGGCCTCGCCGCGGACGGCTTTGTTCGGGGAACGGGCACGCTGGCTGTTTAAACGCCTGTGGAGTTCAGGATTTTCGCGGCTCCGAGTAGCGCCGCCGTGTCAGCGGTGCTGGCTTCTGCGAGGTCCTTTTCAGATACAGACACCTGAAGAGTTCATGTAGTTGTCCCGAGCCTGGTTTAACGTATTCCTTCAGCTTCTGCTGTTGATGGTGGGACGACGCTGCCCTCGGTTATTATTGATTTGTAAGTTTAAAATATTTGACCAGAAGGTAGCTAGAAAATACATGCCTGCAAGAACACAAAACAGTACCATCTTAAAAAAAAGCATAGCTGTTTGTTAGCGATTGACCGGCTGGTGCAGTGAAGCACTAGACGGGTGTGGCAGGCGTGCGATGGGGGCTTCGGCACCTGTCGGCTTGCGGGTGATTTTAGCAGAGCAGTTCCCGGGCGCAGTCTTCCTTGGAGTATGCAAAACATTATGTAACCCGACTTAATCCCACAGCTGTCAGGTATACCTGAGATCTGTGGAGGGTTGGTTTGTGCTTTAGGGCAGGAGGAATGGCTAGATTTTTCACCTGGTGTTTCTTGCATTCCCTTTCTTTTTTCAACTGTGTCATTAGGTTTTGAAGTATACAAAGTAACCAGAGGTATGTCTCCATATACCAGTTAAGCTTTACAATATTGCTAGGATTTGTGGGAATAGTAAGGTGTTTGTTTAAAATCAAACCAACCAAATGAAGTTTTGGCCCTGTCCAGCTTTTCTGTTTTTACGTAGGTTGCTTTGCTCTTTGGAAGCTACCTTAGAGTTACTTAACAGTATTTCTTGGTTTGGCTTTTTCATTACAGAACAGACTTCCTCTGGTTTTCTTTCTGGACCTACTGTGTATTCTTCTGTAATAATTCTATTAGTTTAATCCTTTTAGATAATACTTAATTGGACACTGAGTATTTTTTTTAAATATTTTGCTGCTCTAGTTGTTGAAGTACTGGGAGGGTGTCCATACCCTTCTGTTCCATTTTTAATGTAATGCAAATGCTGAAATAAATATGGGTGCTTCAGCAGAGGCTTGAATTCAAGTTTTCATTGCATTGCATTCAATGAAAGGGTGAGGGAAACTACTTCAGTTTCTTATTTCAGCAGTGTGTAAAGAAAAATGATGAGTTAAAACAAACAAAACCACACCCAAACAAACAAAAACCCCAATAATTTTAATACCTTGCCTGTTACAGTTAGAACAGCACTAAAATTTACAAACCAGCAGCTATATTTAAGTTTGACTTTGTTCTTGTGAATAGCTGCTATGAAATGGGTAATTTAACTTAAATATACAATTAGAATAATTTAGTGTAAATAAAAGCTTTCTAGATAAGTGTTTGCAAGGGTTGGGCTTTTGAGGCTAAAATGTAGTGAAGTAATCAAAGATGTGAATAAAGGAGCCACTTTCTTGTTAAGATTTGCAGAGGGAGGAGGACAGGAATAATTGCTTATATGAAAGCACTACTTTTGTGTTATCATAGGAATCACAAGGGAAATAGTTGAGGTGTGCTTTAAGTTTAGATAGACTTCCCCCCCTCCCATGTCAGCCTTAATGAAAATGTTAATTGCCAAAGAATGGATTGAAATTACAACCTGTGGACAGTTTTACATCTCTCATTTTCTGTCACTTTTTTATTCACCAGAAAGTTAGAGATAGGTTTGATAAAATGATCTGGCTTTTCTTTTAAAAGCTATCCCAAAAGCGGTAAATGACACCACTTGGGTCTGTTTTTATTTCTTATTCTTTCTTGGTGCAGTAGTAGAAGTTAATCAGTTTTACCCAGGGTTTTTTCCACAGATTTTTCCTACTTAATTTGTATGAAAAATGCAGTATAATTTTAAAGGATATATATATTTCTCTTACTATATTCTTTTTGTTGTTAGTAATTTTACCAGCATTAGGAACTGTGTTTGCAGAACAGCACTGGCTTCTTTATTAATACTGAAATGACAAATAGGTGACATAGTTATGTTATTGGGTTGTGTTGATCTCTGCATCTGATGCTACTGTAATGAGCACAGAGATTTACATCATACATGCTCAGAAGGTGTTAGACTATAGCTTTGTTGTTCACAACATATTTTAGGCAAATGAGTCCTGTTGAAGTTATTAACCTGTACTTGTGGTACTGTATGCTTAAGGTAATTTGTGTTGGTTTTGTTCAGGTTTCAGTAAGACTCCAGATAAGGCATACATCAAGCCCATTTGTTATTAGAGTGATAATGCAACTATCCCTTGTGATACCATGGTCACTTTCTGTAAATTGTATTTTAGACTTAACACTGTTAAGAGACCAGTTATTGATCTCCAAAGCTTTTACCAAGTCTGAGTGATGCTAAATGAAGGAGATTTTGTAACTTTTCTTGTAATTTTTACTGTAATAATTTCTGGCCGAAACCATTAGGAAACCAGATGACATGTTTTTGAACGTTAAAAAAAAACACTAGTGTAGGGGTTAATGTTAAGTTTTTCATCATTGAAGTACCTGAGCAGTATACCTTTTGAGGAAAGATAATGCCTGTTTAGTTGAAGTTAAATTATGACATCTGCTGGGTAACTACTAAGCTGAAACGCTGATTCAGTTGAACTTATAAACAGTGATATGAGAATTACTCTATACACCCTGGGGACTCTCTTACATCCTGGTTCCATTCCAGATCCGGAGGTTAAGAACATACTCATGAATACAATGAATGACAAACCGGTTTCAGTATAATGGAAACATTGTTTGCATTTAGTTGAAGGTATCCTCCTGAGGAAGTTCAGTAGGTATTTTGTGTCAGATTTGTTCAGTTAGTGGTGCTGGCGATCTGCCGTTTTTCTTGGGTCTTCTGAGTGAAGAAAGTATCAATTATTTATTTTAAAGAAAACAGTTGTTGCTACCCATGATTTAGATGGAGAACAGCCCTGGAATCAGAATCTTTAGTTTCGGTAGGCAGAGTTTCCATTGGATTAAATGCACATTATATAAAGTCAACATTACAGTGTAGTATAGGGCAGAGATAATACTTTAGCCGTGGTCTTCAGCATAATTTGACATATGTGGCAACAGCCCATTTTTAGCACATTTAAGCTGTCTTGGGGCACAGTACCACCTCAGCTGATTAACTTGGTTACTGCAGTACTACCCAGTGTGTGAATTCTACAGGCCAGCTTCCAGTCTTCTGAAATAACTTTGAAAAATAGCAAATATCTTCTGAGTGAGATCATATTATAGTGTTGCTGTGCTGTTTATAGTTATAAATAATGTAAAATCCTGTTTTAATTTTTTCTGACAAGTTGATTGGGAAGCAAGTAAGAAATTCTATAGCTATCATATGCTGGAATAGAGTGCAGTCTGCTGTTCCTGGGCGGAACAGGCTATTTATACCTTGATCTTGGAGGTGTGTATTCTTCTAAATTTTACACATAAAATAGTATTATTTCCACCCCCACCCCTAGAATAAGTTGTAGTATCTAGCTTTGGCTTTCAGCTTCTCTGAAAAGGTGAGAAAACTTACTCAGAACAGATCAGTTTAATAGTTTCTGCTATAAATAGAAGTGCAGTTGAATACTGGGTCATAAGCACTTTTTGCAAAAAAAGGACTATTAAGGCATCACAACAGTTTCTCTGGGCTGTGAACATGAATTTTCTAAGTAGAGGTGAAAGAGGTGGCTCCTTTGACACTCACAGCTATAACAGAAGTAAAGAAGAAAAAAAAAAAGTTTTGAGTCTTTTCTGTGCCTAAGAGATCCCAAGCCTTTTGCCAATCCCTAGAGCTCTTCCACAGAGCTCTTCTACTTCTTCTGGCTTGCAGATTAAAATTAAATTTAATGCCCAGATAATCTCGCCTGACAGGGAATGGATGAGCTATTCCAAATTTGAGTGACTACTTGTGCTGATTACATAAAACATGTCGTCGTTGTTTCTTTAGCTGGCAGACATACTGTTTATTCAGGACCTTCATTTAAGAGACACCCTGCCTTTTTGTGGGAGGTGATCAGTACACCCTTCCTGCCATCTCCTCTAAATTGGTAGTGTTGGTCACCCATATCTAAGACTTACTTCCCTCTGTTTTGAAGAAAACATTGGGCTGTAGCAGCCTTGGCAAAAAATTTTTTGCAGGGCACAAAACCCCTGGAGTAGTATTCTAAGAATGCTCATGCTGTTACCAGACTGTCTTGCTTATGCCTGTGTTTACTAGTCTACAGGTACACTATGTAACATTGTATGCAGTGTGCGTTCAGACTCTACAGGGAAGAGACCATTCACATGTCTGAAATACGGATAGCTGTTCTGTGATCTATATTCAGCAGTTCTTACAGCAATGTCCTTGAAGCTTTTCTAGGGAGAAATTTATACAGGCATGAAAACTATACAAGTTAGAGGACACACGTTGAAATACGATCTAAATATTGCCAAGTATTGCAGTTAGCAGTAAGATTTTATTGTTGGATTACCCAAGTATTTCTGAAATGACATGGGACTGTGGTCATCAGAAATCAACTTGTTTTCTTCCCATTTGTGAACTTGGATCTAGCAGCCAAAGCTGGTACATGAAACTGATTCTGTTTGCAGTGACTTGGTAGGAACTGTGCTTGAGACCTGTAGATAGATTTGGGATGGAAAAGTTGTTTAAGTTGACATGAAACACAAGTAAAGTAGTGTAAATGCTTATCTTAGCTGTGCTGGTTTTCAGCATGGCTCTTGGCAGATTTCATCGCTTTTTCTACCTCTGAGAAAAAGTATTGTCACAACAAAGGAATTTTTTTTCCCCCTCACTTCTCCCAGCTGTAAATTGAGGACACAATGCCTGCTTTTCAGGGCATCTATGTCTTTGCCTAGTTTACTTTGGGTGTATGTGCATTTACTTTTTTCCTGCCCCCATTCTATTAACCAGTGCTTTGAATTGGTGGTTTTGATTATTGATTTGCCAAATACTTGTGATAAAGCATATGGTGTGAGATGGTTTTGTTAAAGCATGGAGTAGAAATAGACATATCATTAATACAAACCCAACTCCTATGTGCAGTGCAGGAAACCTTAGGTAATAATTTCTTTGAAGGGTTTGGAAACATTTGTCAGCCAGTATGTGGAGCAAGAAAGCATTTATGGATAGATTTTAGTGTGCTGAAGGACTATAGTGTTTGCTAAGCTAGCAGAAACATCTTGTTCTGCCTTCTAAGTTTTGTCCTTCAGGAACCTTTCATACTGCTGATACTGCTTGCAGGAACCCATAACTCATGATTGTAATACATATTCTCTGTATTTAGGAGAAATTGTAGTGATTTTTGACTGCAAAGATTTGCATAGCCTTAGTTTGCTGCAAACACTTCAATATATTTTAATTGTTCTTTATAACATGTATTTGTCAACAGGTGAACACTTCTCATAATTGCTTAAGATAAGGAACTTCATTTCCTCCAAAGAAACTCCAAAACTCATGCTTGTTCTTTCCCTGGGTAATCATATGTTAGTTTTAATATCTGGCAGGACTATAGAGTTACCACTCATCCTTAATGTGCTTATTATAAAGTAGCTAATAATATAAAGTAAGCTATTATATGGAAATTTACATACATATTTACAACTGTTTTGTTCAATATTTCCACTAACATTATGTATTATTTTCTGGAGAGGATACATTTACATTTTCCAGGAGTTGTATTTTTAATATAGGATTGTAACTAGAAACTGATACCATTTTCTCTTTCTGTTTCAGACTAGAAGATGAATAATCTTTCCTTTAGTGAACTGTGTTGCCTGTTCTGTTGTCCACCATGCCCAGGGAAAATTGCCTCCAAATTGGCATTCTTACCTCCTGATCCCACATATACACTGATGTGTGATGAGAGTGGTAGTCGCTGGACTTTACATCTCTCAGAGCGAGCAGACTGGCAGTATTCTTCTAGAGAAAAAGATGCCATTGAATGCTTCATGACTAGAACAAGTAAAGGTAACAGGATTGCCTGTATGTTTGTGCGTTGCTCACCTAACGCCAAGTATACGTTGCTCTTCTCACATGGAAATGCCGTTGACCTAGGTCAGATGAGCAGCTTTTACATAGGGCTGGGTTCACGGATTAATTGCAACATATTCTCATATGATTATTCTGGATATGGTGCAAGTTCTGGGAAGCCAACAGAGAAGAATTTGTATGCTGACATTGATGCTGCTTGGGTGGCTCTTAGGACAAGGTAAGACATTAGCTGCCATTTTTCTTTTACAGTGTGCTTTTCAAATAGTTATAGTTAATTTGTAAACAGAAATGCTGTATTTTAGGATTAATGGATTCATATCCAAGGTGATTGATTGTGCCTTATGCTGAAGGCGTTGTCAGTATTGAGCAGAATTGGTATATAGTACTGATATACTAGAGAAATTGAAATGGGACGAAATATAAGGTATGATTCAGTCTTGAATGATTAGAACATAATCCTTATTGTCACAGTTTGGGATCTCAGCTGGAAATCTCAGAAGGTAGGAAAAGCCTATAATAATTGATTGTCTAGTAACAGAGTGACTGGTGTGATGTGGGTGAGAGAAAATGTGGGTTGTTTTTTCAGGTAATTCCATCACCTGCTTTTTTAGTAGGGAGGGGCAGTGGAAAAGCTGTTACAAGAGAACCTGGTGAGACTGTTTGGATTTCTGTATGGTGTTCAGACCACCTTTGTTTCGGAGTTCAGACTAGCAGCTACAGCATTTCCAAAGATAGCTTTCTGTATAAAGAAAAAAAGATGATTTTATATCTTGGGAAAATAATATGTGTCGGAGAGGTTATAATTGATCTGTGTAAATGTATCATGGTGGGAATAAAAAACAGGAATTTGAGTCAGTGGTGTTAGCTTAAGTAGATTAAAACTGGACAAGGAAAAATGCAAATTGGAAAGATGTTTCAGTAGTTTCTGTGTTCTAAACCTCTGATTTTAGGAAAGTAAAATAGTGAAATGAAAGACTTTGCAAGCATTTTATGATACATGCAAGAATCCTAGGCACCAAATAAATGCAGCATTGAATACCCACTTCTTAAGTCTGAGAGCATTTTTCACCATGGTTTCTTCCATTTAAAGCAATATTCTTTTTGTGTTGCAAGTATTCAAACTACAAAAAGATTATGTTTTAAAATATTATGTGATCATAAGAATAGATGTTCACCAAAAAAACTCCCATCATATTATGTATTTAGCACCAAAAACTGTGAAAAACTGAATTTAATCTAGAGCAGCATGTTACAATTTGATCATTGCAATTTGGGCATCCTGTTTAATAATATATCAGGGATGTGACTTAGTGTAAGGGTATGTGTAAAGACTTTTAAAATCCTGGAGCCTTGTAGCAGTGACAGTAAATTTAGAACTTGATCAATGTAATATTAATTATCTTCCTGTTACTTTGGAGCAGATTATCCCTTTTCAGTTTTGTAAGTACAAATATTGTCTTGCATTTCTTTTACCTTATAACAGAGGTGTGATACTTCTTTTGAAAAGAAGCCTATTTTATTTGTATATTGAAGTGGGGGGAACACTTATTATCATAAACCTTTTACAACCACAGGGGACAGGTATTCAGCTTCATATATTTAACAACAGGCACACTGTGTTGTTAGATTAGGTTTTGTCATTTCTTTTGATTACAGTGGAAAGTTGAGATATAACCAGATCTGTTCTGTAAAGCCAAGAGCTGCAACAGGTACACTGGTGACTATGGTTTGTAGTTAAATGCTCTGGAATATAGCCGCTTGGTAAAATACCCAGTAACATTGATAAAAACCATAATATGGTTTGTGAACTATGTGGAAAACTGTCTGAATTGTTTCAGCGCACCAGAAAATGGAAGAGAACTAGATGGTGAAACCTTAAATTGTTTGTTTGTGTCAGTTTACAGGCTCTGGTTTATGAACTAATTTGTCATTACTATCTATTCCTCCTCTTGACGAATTTCTGATTGAAAACCTAAAATAAAATGTAATTGCAACTTGAATTCTCACCTCCATTCTTGGATGTCACATAGCATACCTTTCCTAATCAAATAAGAATGTTTATTATACTATCCCATCTGAACATGCCGTTTGTTGAACAGACATTCTCAGGGGGAACTCTGAATACATACTACATCAATCTGTTTTTCCCTCTTCAATTCAGGAATGACCTGCCTCAATCCTTTTTGCTGTCTGTGTTTATTTTTTGCGTCAAAACCTCCTTTAGAAATACATAATTCTGTAGAGTGTATAAAGCTTGAATTGGTCTGCCTTTCTTGTGTATTTCACAAACGTGAACTGAATTTTTTCTGTTGCTTAAAGAATTACTAGTGGTGTAGTAACACTGTGGTACTTGCAACAACTTTCTGGTTGGCGGACCTGTCTTGCCTTTGTATCTGAATGCTGAATGTAGCAGGGAGAAGTTCAGCAAATTACTCTGGACACACTGGCTCATGCAGTTTGGTTACCAGTCCACGGTGTTCTTTGAGCCCTAAAACAGTGCTCAGCTGTGTTTAAATACTTCATGAATATCTGGACCAAAATGGATGGAGCCTTTGAGCATTTGCTGCAGCATTTATTCACTTTTCTAGCATAGCCTGTTCTGTCAGTGCTACACTAGCACCATCTTTAACGTTTTATAATGTAAGTATTCTGGAAAACAAAACAAATTTAGTGGACTGTTTGCAGGATAGATGTACGTATAGGTGTTACTCCTTTGAAATTCTTGTTGATGGGATGAGAGAAGAAAGGCATCATAGACTTTTAAACTATGCCTCATATCTTGATCCCACTGTAATGGGATCAAGAATTGAGAAATTGTCTTTGTTGGAGATTGATCACAGTCACCCACAGCTTCCTGCATTCCCTGTTCTGAGAAATGGGATCATAGAACACAGCATTAAAAGGTGTTTCTAGGGTAATTGAAATGCTGATGTGGACTTCGTTCTACAGTCAACACAGATGCTTGTAGTGGAGCCGTGTTAGTGTGTTAAGTTTTGTGTCTTGGAAGGGCAATCCAGGTGGCCATCTGTAAACGGACACAACTGCCCAGTGGGGACTGGACACCTAGGGTGAGGTAGTCTGGAACTAGTATTGAGAGTGATGGTGAGGTTGGTCCAACACGACTTTCTTAAGAGTGGTTGCTGTAAGGGTATGTGAATATTATTATTCATGTAAATGAATACAGAAGGCTAATTTGGCAGCAGGTTAGAAGAGATAAACAGCAGATGCAGATTCTGAATTGTGTCCCTATTGTCTACCTGCTTTGAATATTTTAATAGGAAGCCATAGCTATCCGTGAGGATGCTGACTGTAGAAGAAGGCAAGGTGATTCACTGCCATCAGGTTTGGGAAGGTTGCACATTATTGTATATTCATGTGCATCATATACATGGGACTACATAAAAGCAAGTGAGGACATTCTTTTTCTGACTGTCATAGCTACAAAGTGTTGAAATGCCAGGAGTCATTTTGGGATACGCCTATTTTCCACTCTCCTTGTCTCTGAAGGCCTTTGATGACACACTAGAAAGGGTGGAAAGGTTTAACCAGTCCCAGGCAAAAGCAGGGCAAATGGCGCTCATTCAGAAACCAGAAGACATGCTGGAGTTGCCTTATGACCAGATTTACCTTTAGAGAAGCCGGACAGCCTTTTCATAGGAGAAGCCAAATATAGGAATAATATAAAATCTATTTGGTTGTGGACTAAAAGTGTTCTTTTGAGAATTCACAAATTACGGTGGTGTGTTTTGTTTTGTTTTTTTTTTTTTAATCAAAAGTAGAGGATGTTTTGCTGGAAGAGGAGGTGCCTTGACTTTGAATATTTGGAGAGAAATTGAGCTTTCACTTAAATTGATAAGGAAAAATAGCTCAATTTATCATAGAGAGAAATCTTGCAAATAAAACAAATGTGTCAGTAGGATTGTGAGATTTATAAAAGCCAAACCATGATGAGTGAGGCAGAGGAGATGTTTGATTACTACATGCATGGTCAATGGGCTTGCCTCTCATAAAACACGGTTCCCTTCTTCTAGCAATGTTACATGTTGCATACAAAAGAAAGGCAACGTGCATCTGAGTTAAGGAAGAGCTGTATGCTCATGGATTTTATTTGTGGCATGGAATTGTTTATTCATGGCATGGAATGTTGATAGTTAAAGGTGTGAAGGATGTTCATGCCCTACACGTTCTGCAATTTGCAGCTGTAATTTCATGTGTTATGTGCATGATGACAAAAGGTTCTGAAAAGTGCATTGAAAATTACCTCGGGATGTTCCCTTTTCTTCCGTGTGCCCCAAGCACTGCTGTCAGCTGGTTAAATGCATGTGTTGCAATAGCTTCACGAACAGTAGCCTCTCTAGAGCATCTGTTGCACCTCGTCATTAGTGTGAGCCTGAGAGGTACTGTCAAAAGTGTACGCTTCTAAGTTTGATTTTACTAATACTTTATTTTATTGTTGTAAAGCGAGCATGTCTTCTAGATTAACACCAGTAGTTTAGAAGTAAAAAAATAAATTGCTTTTTGTCTCCCTTATATATATCAAGGGCAAAATGGCGTGTACTCAAAAGAGCCTGGAAGTATAATATTGTAATTTCAGCTGGTATTTGGTTGATAAAGATAACTGAAGTTTAAAACAACAAATATGGCCCAAACCAAAAACGACTCATTGCAGCCAGACATGCATTTTGTAGTTTACATATTGCATATCATGGTGATGTGATGTATATCCAATGAAAGTATGTAATACAATGAATATCCAATGTAAGTGATGTATGATGTATAATCCAATTAAAGCTTTCAAGGTAAGCTTGGATGGGGCTTTCAGCAACCTGTGAAAGATGAAGCTGCCTGTGACAAGGAGGCTGGACTAGATCATCCTCGAACTCAAACTGTTCTATGAAAAGGAGGAGGGAGGGGCAGAAGAGGGGTGGACTGCCACTAAGGTGGGTGTTCAGTGAAGTTCTGAAAAGGTCGTCTTAGAAAGATAGGAATATAAAGGAAATGGTGAAAGCGTTTCTTCTACAGCATGTTGTGAAGTTTGCACAAAGGGAGGAAAAAAGAATATTTCATTGCTGTTTAGCAGTTCTTCTTTCCCTCCCAGAAGCTGAGAAGATCAGACAGGCGTGCTCATGTTGCCTCTTTTACAAGAGACCGTCTATATCTGATCAGCATATGTAGTCTTGCAGAAGACTATACTGGCGTCGTTAGTAGCCCTGTGTTAGCTTGGGCCCTGATTCTAGGCAGTGGTCTGATGGCACACTTACAACGATGTATTAGTTCGCTCCTTCCTTTAACCCACCAGTAGCATGTCATTTCTTGCCTTGCCCTGAAGACAACCAGCACAAAGGAGCAGAAAAGTAGTTGCTCCACTATTCCCAGACGAGGTTAATTTACTTTCCTACACTAGCTGGTGAAGCTGAATGAGGTGCAACATGTGGCTGAAGATGCAAAGGAAAGTGGTTATCTTCAGTTTTGTGAGAGCTTAGTTTCGTAGTGACATTAACGTGTACTTTTAGGGTGATGATAAGGCAGAAATTTGTGAGTGCTCAGACACTGTATGGGTGCTAGCAAGTTTATGGCACAGAAGTACATTTATTCTATGTTAAAACTCCTCAAGTTCCATGTGCTTTTCAGACAGGTAACCCTTAGGTGCGTGAACATAAAGGATGAGTACATTGTTGAAAGGAATTGGAATGTCAGTTGCTGTGGGAAAAAGAAAAGTGTTGGGGGCAGCCTTTAAACTGCAGAAAGTATCTGTCGAAATTTTATGCCAGGTTCAGTCCAGAGGAAGAGTGCTTTCTCTGAGAAGGTACATCTGTGCACAGCTATTTTAAAGATTTTGTTGCGAATTCCTTTCTGGTGGTTATGGCTTAAAAAAAACCCAAATATAAAAACCTGCACCACTGCCATCAAGCTGAAGGCCTGTCTATTCTGACACAAGTTATCTAAGATTACTTGAGCAGGCAGTACCGTTTACATTACTCCTATGATCAGTATAATGAGCTTGCAAAGATATTAATAGTTTTTACAGCATGTCTTTGAGCTCTTCTCACAAGATCACTACTTAGAGCATATGGCTCTGTAACTGTCACATTCCCCTTCCTCAGGATGGCCTGTAACTCTAAAACACTGATTAAAAGGAGAATATTACTGCCATTTTTCTCTTGATCTCGCACTTCCTCATTTGGGCAACCAGGTGTGTAGTCAACTAGTAATTTTCTAACAAACTTCTTGAAGTTTACAGAACTGTCAAAAGAATAAGTAGATGAACTTTCTTACTAGGGAACATACCAACAGTTATCTTTTCAAGAATTATTACATTTTAGATTGTAAAGTGATAGTTTTGGGAAAAAGGAACTGAGGGACAGTTGGGCTGCTCTTTTCCCTGAACTTTGCAGAAGCCTGTTCAAGAGAAGAGGAAAGACTGGCAACAGACACAGCAGATGTTCTCTGTTTCAAATATTTGTCTTTTGTTGAGTTTTGTTTTGCTGTTTGCTGGTTTTTTCCCCCAAGCCAGAATATTCAAGAGTCTGCTTTGAACCACCACTTGTGGTGATTGGCCTCACTATTTTAGTTTCCAGACTAATAGGTTCTGGTGGACGTTGTGAAGGCAATCTGCCTGGCTGTGATGGAGAAAGGATTACTTTAATCCAAATATAGTAAATGCTTTTCTTGGATTATTTTTTGTAGCTAATATTTATCTATCTGTAGGCTGAAGAATATGGATCCAAAAATAAGGGGAAGAATAATGAAAAAGAAGAGAACATATACTCCAAAATATACTTTTAAATTTTTATTTAAACTTCTCTGCAGTGGCCTGCATCTTGTAAAACTCAATACTTCAGTTTTGATTTTGAGGAAATCAAAGTGTTATAATTTGTAAGGTTTTTTATTTGAGAACTATTTTATGTCATAATGTGCTGGGCAGACTCCATGCCGTACTAATGATGCAAAGTGTCAGGTATTAATGTGAGTTTTGTTCAGATAATATGAAAGGAATAGAAGGCAATACTGCACTTACAGAATGGACAAATGTGATTAGAAATATTTTGAACTGGGAGATTAATTGTAAAAGGATGGCTGCTAGGCTGTTCTCAGGTGTTTCAGAAAACAGACAGAAGTAGTGAAGACTTCATGTTTGTTTCCGTTTTGGAGCTTTAATTTTTTTGTATTTTTGTGTATTGGAATTTTGAGAAAATTTTTGTTAATCAGAATGTTTTAATTTTTTTATTGTCTGAGGACTATTTTGAGGTGGGGGGCTTGCCTGTTGTTCCAGGCTGAGGGATGAGTCTTGGTGTGTTAGAACTCTTAATTTGATTATGATCCTAGAAACACTTTCTAGGAAATTCTGATAGTAATTAAGTAGTCATGATAGATTCTATGAATGTATCTGTGCTAATACTTGTACAGCTTTTGTGTTTCAATCTAGCAGAATACAGTCTAAATAATAGATGAACAGTTAAATAGACAAAGTTAGCTATGAACTAGTGAATTTTAGCCTCAATTTAAAAAGCTTATTGGGATGCCTAATGAGTTCTGCTAGTGATAATTACATTTGGGTAATACTGAAATGTGCTTGTGTTTTTTCCTGAAGTCCTAGTTGTTGGGTTTTGGTGGGTTTTGGGGTTTTTTTGGTTCTTTAATTGTTTATTATATACTGATGTAACACACAGATGTTTTCTGGCTTATTGAAAAGTACTTGCAGATTTTGGGGTTTTATCAGTTGGTAATTTGAATGTTTTAGTACATGTGAAACATCTTTTTTCCTAGAGTTTCTGATTTTGAGGCTTTTAGACTGTACTGATTAGTGTTTGGTGACTTAAACAGGTATATAGCCATACTTATAGGATACTGTACAATACTTCTTTACCTCTGTTTCCCTGGCTTTGCTGAAGGTATGCAAAATGTACTAATTTGATAACTCCTCTGTGGGTATGGGTGTTGTTATCTGGCTTTGACAGAAAAGATGCATGCATTTATTGTAGAAGAGGTAATGATGGTTGTACTTTCCTTCACTTCAGCCGAACACAGTTGATTGTTAGTCCTTTTAAGATTGTAGTCAGTTGGCAAACATTAAAGTCATCCCATGTTGTTCCACAGTGGTGTTAGGTTAGTCTCCTTTAACTCAAAAAGGCAAACAAAATTCTGGTAATATGTGAGGACAGTGTTTGATTTATTTTTTATTTTTTATTTGGTAATGCAGTGCAGTTCCTGTTTAAGGTACTTCTTTTCCCAAGTAAGTTTAGCAAAGATACCTGGATAGATACACTTCTGCATTCTGAACCTGTACTGAGTACTTTGTTAGTACAGATCATCCTTCTCCTGTGGGCACTGTTCTTGCCAGCATAATATTCTGCTTGGAGCCTTTCCTGGTGTTACTTGGGAACCAACTGCTCTTTGTAGCCACGCTAATGCAGAAAAATGTTACATCTGACTGTTAAGTGTTACTCCATGTTCAACAATTCTTTTGTTTACCTCAGGTAATTGCAGAAAAAAATGAGTGTGTTGATCTTACTCAGAGGGAGGCTTAGACTTTATAATTTTGTGCTGCTCATTGGGCTGTCTGAATTGTGTGTTAGGTTGAGTATTCCTCTTGCTAGCTTGCATGTTGAATCAGCTGTGATAAGAAAGAAACATCTCAGTTGTTACACAGGATTCATAATATTCTAACCATTGTCTGTACAAGCATGCTTTAGATTCCACTAAATTGCTGAGCAATGTAACTGGCTTGCAGTTTTAGTCAGATATTAGAAAAGTAAACCCAACCAAACTTCTGCAGATTTGACTATGCTCCACTTAATGATAACCATAGAGCTAGTAAGGCTTTAATCAGTTTGCTGCTGTAGATTCACCAGAGTTACCAGTAAAGGCTTTCAACTAGTATACAAGTCACAACTGCATTCACAAGTTCATATTAAAAAAATAAAACCATATTTCAGTATCATTCAGGCATAAGGTGAAAATAACTTACTGGAAATAGAGAGTAAATAATTGTCCCGTTAAGTCAGGAATATTATAGAATATACTTGCTTATTCTACCAGCTGCTGTTTCATAGTTTAACGTCTTCAGGGAATTTTGGTTTTCAGAAATGCTTTTTTTGCCTTGCTGCAGTTTTGTCTGTTTCAATTTATATGCCACTTTGTTAACATTTTGGATTTTCTAGGTACGGAATCCGCCCTGAAAATGTGATTATATATGGCCAGAGTATAGGAACAGTACCATCTGTGGATCTTGCTGCTAGGTATGAAAGTGCTGCTGTAATTCTTCATTCTCCCCTGACCTCAGGAATGCGAGTAGCTTTTCCTGATACGAAGAAGACGTATTGCTTTGATGCATTCCCGAAGTAAGTTGCAGGATTTTTTATTCTGCATGTATTTTTCTCTGTTACAGAAATTTTAGGCTAGGGAAACAAGTAATATGGCAAATTCTCTGAAATTTCTTTCAAAGGTTTAACAAAAAGTGGGAGAAAAATCAGAGTGAATAACAACAATGGGAAAACATTTGTTTTGAAGGAGTCTACAGAACTCTATACATCTAGGGTTTTCACATCTCTAATCATGTTTTTGGGTATCTGTTAAAGTAGTGATTAGTTTTCCTATATGTAACCCCTAAAATCACCAATTCTAACAAGCAGTTCCAGTCCAGTGAGTTGTTAACCTGCGTAACTGTGAACAGTCTTTTGCACATGTTTCTCTAAGGAGCAAAGACTGGAAAACTCAGTGGACCTTAGCCAAAGCAAATTCCTGTCATGTATTTCAGCTCTGTGCCACTAGTTGGCCATTACAAACGGTACACCTGTCTCAAGGAATTATTTGTATTTTGAGCATCTAACTTCAAAGACTTTCTTCCCCCGAGATGGTCAAACTCTTAAGTGCTAAAATTCTTTCACTTCTGACAAGCACTTTTTTACTGCAAAACTCTGAAGTAATATTTTCATCAGTCCAGTGTGGTTTTTTTTGAAGTGAACATAATGATATACCAGTTTTTAGATGGATTGCTCTGTTGTTCAATCCTAATAGTTTCCCGTACTGTTTTTTCCCTTCTGTGTGGCTTTACATGTGCTACTGTAAGGACATCCAGAGTGTTGATAAGATATAATTTTCTAATGTTTTAAACAACTTCAGAATTAAATTGTCAAAACTAAATGTGTAATTAAAACCTGAAATTAACAGTCCGGTCCTTCAAAAAGATACAATAAAGCTTACTGTTTTCATACATATAATCTTTTTCTTACAGCATTGACAAAATTTCTAAAATAACATCTCCTGTGTTAATAATCCATGGGACTGAAGATGAAGTAATTGACTTTTCACATGGCCTAGCATTATTCGAGCGTTGCCAGAGACCTGTAGAACCACTGTGGGTAGAAGGAGCAGGCCATAATGATGTGGAACTCTATGGACAGTACCTTGAAAGATTAAAACAGTTTGTGTCACAGGAACTGGTGAACTTGTAATTTTCTTTGTATATTTACATGTTTTTTCATTTCACTGCAGAACTGCACACCTTGATAAACCCATAACATGAAACCTGAAGGTTGTGTTTTCAAATCATCTTAGTTGCCTTCATTAAATGTACAGGTAATGATTTGTCAACATAATTAATGAAGGTTTTAATGCCAGTATTATAAACTGGAATTACATGATCATGCAGTCAAGCTTGGCAGTTCATATTACTTTGTGTGAAGTTTTTTCCTTCTTAGATGTAAAAAAGAAAATCACAAGGAGTACTGTACAAAATTTCAATTATGTAAAATCAAATGCTGTAAAAGTGTGGCCAAATGCTTTAGCATATCAAAAACAAGTTTATAAATATTTTTTAAACATCTCAAAATGTACTGTGACTTACTGTGTTGCACAGATGTAAATTAAAAACCAGACTTCTAAGCAGTTGTTCTGTAAAATGTAATAGCCATGAAATTTGATCAAATACTAATGTATGTAATAAAAATAGGCAGTCACTGGAAATGGCCCATGCCCTGTTATAGGGGGAGAGGGTCAAAATAGATCTCTTTTTTTTCCCCATATTTTTCTATCTTTTGTGCTTAGTTTCACTTTTGGTGTTCTGTTCTTGTGTTAACCCTTACCTCTCAGGTTAAACAAATTTACCCGCTCATCAGCAGTCCTAATCTTGCCAAAGTAATGCTGCAAGTTATCATTGTTGTAATGCAGATATTCACTTGATTGCTACTGAAGCCACCAAATACTACTTTGAAACCAGTAAGACTTTTAGAACCTAGAAGGCTTTGTGGACAATGTAGTTTTAAACATTGATTGCATAGAGATGCAATATTCATTAGGAAAAACCCTGGAAGTTTATCCAATTTTGTAATAAACAATTTGCAAGTTTGCAGTTGTCTGATGAGGCTGGCTTTTGGATGTTTCGTGTAAATGATTATTGTTTTTTGAGTATTGTATGGAAATTTTACTAATCACACCTGGATGGGGTGGGGGGAGGGGCAAGAAGAGAATGTTGACATTTTTCTATTAACTCATGGTAAAATAAACTTTGTAAGTTGCCTTTCCCTTGAATGCATTTTACATGAATAAAAATATGAAAAGTAAACTTAATTATATGTAGCCTATTTGTAAACAAAATAATATTCCAACAATACACACTGTGCTTCTGATTTAAGGCCTTATGTAGTTTAATTGTTCTGCCTGTTTTTTGTGATTGAGACTATTGTATACTTAAATGTAGCTTCAATTATTGTGAAAATTTCAGTTAAGATGTGTTGATTAACAGTAAACAATATTCCACATACTTGCTGTTCTTCTTTTCTTTTTTTCAAAAGAAGTAGCAACAGTTGCTTGCAATACCAAAACAATAAGCAGCTCCTCATTTACTCTAGGAAATCTGGGAACTAAAGCAGTAACCATCGTTACATTTCTCTATCAGCAGCTACTGTTCTGATCACCCTCCCACCCTCATGCCTCATTTTACTTCTTTCTGCAATTCAGCATACGGGTTTGCTGCTGCAGAGCTACTTACAAACATTCTTCCATAATTAATTCAAATTTAGCTTTCTTTGAAATCATCAGTGACTTCTTGTATTGTGCTCTTTGGTTTGTTAATTGAATAGGAAGAAAATTGTATTTCTTCTCAGGCAACTGGGTTCTTGTTTGTATTTTTGACCCAAGTGTGCTTCAGTATGTTCTAAACTTCAGAGTAGTATTCAGGCATGACAATATTAAACTTGAAGATTTTCATCCTAATCCAAGAATTTGCAATTGCAAGTGTGTTTAAATAGATAAGTAACTCACTTTGTTACATCAGACTGTATACACTGTTGGATTACATTTTCTTACTACCTTCTAGCCACTATCTCTGATTTAGGTGGAAATTGTTACCATTAAGTATTTAAGTACTTTTTGTGGTGAAGTCCATTTTGAGAGTCCTCTTCAGAAATTCACAATTAAAGAATGTGGCACTGCAATGATAAGTGATGCAGTTTAGCTGATAGTGCTGCAAATTACAGGCAAATCATCAAGTGTCATCACAAGAGCTATGTGATTGTGCTAGGGAATATTATGGCACCCTGTAATTAAAAAGGTGGCATAGCACTTACTCTGCTTTTGTTTCTGTGTTTTGTTGAAGCAGAACAAATAGCTAACAGTGTTCTGTCTTCAGTAGATTCAGCAGTGCTGGATTACACTGCTGAGTAAAGCTTCTGGTCTCTTTGAGACCACTTGTGCATGATTAATTATTGCCAGTTTGTTCTGATTTGTATTTTGTACCTAGAAATTTTAGCCAAGTTGTTTACTGAAGGAATTAAAATTGGTTTCAGGCACTGCCTAGCTTGTATTGAGAATTGTATTATGGCAACAAACTTGTTAACGATATAAAGCAACTCTGAGCTATTACAGCTAGAAGGAAAACATTTGACACGGTGGTTGTCTTGTCCTCAAACCATCATTTTGGTGAAATTGACAATTGGCTGTTGTTTTATCTTATAAATGCAATTGTCTTGTGATAAATGAGAGTTGATTCAGCATTCATTAACAAAACAATGTCTGTATTTCAGGGGAAAACAAAGGAGCATTTTGTGAACCAAGTGGTATCATTCCTTTTTTATTTTTTCTTTGAGACAAATATTAGATAGTAAACTGGGTTTCAGTTCTGGAAACCTTGGTAAATCAACTTTAAAAACAATTCCATCTATGTAAAATATGAGATTGCCTTCTAAAGGTGAGGTCTTGTATTCCCAGCTACACATTTAAAAAACAATTAAAAATGCTCCCTTCTCTTTACTGTCTGCTTGTGGCAGCAAAGAATTCTAGTGTATGTTCAGTTAGCGACTCATCTTGGCTGATTTCAAACTTACTTTCCTTTTCAAGCTCTTTTTTTTAGTGGTGAAAAAAAATTGAATGTTTACTTCTGAGCTTTTTTAATTGGATGACATTGTACAGCAGGGCGGGCTACATGGTACTTCTCACTATGGAATATTCCAGGTTCCACGCATACAAATTTTTCTTATTAGAATAGGCATTGTTAATATCTTAAAGACAAAAATAAGGAAAATAGTGTTTGAGAAGCACAACATGCTTTTTCCTTGAAGTGGAGGGCTGATGGCTTGAGAGCAGCTTTTCAGAGAAGGAGTTGGGGACCCTGGCTGACAAGCTGTCCATGGCCAGCAATGCACCCTTACAGCAAAGAACACCAACAGCATCCTGGGCTGCATTAGGCAGAGAGAGGTGGTCTTTCCTCTCCACTCCAGTATGGAGGAGTATGGAGACATCTGGAGGGCGGGTTCCGGTTCTGGGTACCAGTGTAAGGAAGATAATGGATGTGCTGGAGCAACTCAAGTGCAGGACCACAGCTATGATTGAAGGACTAGAGCATATGTCATAGGAGGAGAGGCTGAAAGAGCTGGGGGCTCTTCAGCTAGAGAAGAAAAGGTCTGGGAGGATCTTGTGGAGCGAAGGAATGAGGAGAACTGGACTTTCCCCTAGACTGCCCACTGAGAGGACAAGAGGTAATGAGCATACACTGAAAAACAGGAAATCCAATCTGAATCCAGAAAACTTTTTTTTCCTTTTTTTTTTTTTTTTCTGTGAGTGTTGTCAAACACTGGAACTAACTGTGGAGGTCCCATCTTTATAGATAGTTGGAACACAGCTGAGCACATCCCTGGGGAACCTGCTGTAGTTGGCCCTGCCCTGGCACAAGAGTTGGCCTAGACCAGGGGTCCTCAAACTTTTTAACCAGGGGGCTGGGGGGCCAGCGCGCGGATGCAGTGGCAGGCAGCCATCTGCGGCTGCTTGGTTTGCCCCCCAATGCCCAGCCCGGGGGGCGGGGGGTCTGTAAATACCAGGGGCCGGATTGAGGAGCCTGGGGGGCCGTATCCAGCCCGTGGGCCGTAGTTTGAGGACCCCTGGCCTAGATGATCTCAAGGGCCCGGTTTCAACCTCAGCCATTGTTTGGTTTTGTGAAGTATGGCATGCGAATGTTTTAGAGGCTTGGCACTGCACATATTTGTGTGCCATCACTGTACACCAGCTCAGGAGTAGAGACTGTTGAGTTACAAGAATTGTCTTTGTTTAGTGCTCCCTACTTTTGATGGTTTATTTCTCAGCAGCAGAAAGCCACAAAAAGACTGCTGCAGAAAAAACTCTTTATCTCTTAATCCTGAGACCACAATTTGATGTGCTGTTGCTGAGACTGACTAGTACCAAAACTTGTACCACAGGCAGTGTCATCAGAGATCATGCTGCAGGAAAACTGAAAAGCTAGATGTGAAGTATAGGCATGCTATCTTGGAAGGAGAAAAAGTGCTCGAGAGATGTCTTATACATTCTCAAAGGTGGGAGTGCCGCATTCACAACTACTATTACCCTATGTGCTTGGCAAGCAGCAGAGGAGACTGAATGGATGTAGGGTTGTTGTAATAAAATTAGTTAATAAAGCTTGTTCTAATTCCCTTGAATAGTGTTTTCAAACAATAATGAAAACTTGTTTATATTCTTATTGGGGGGAAAAAAAGGTTTTCCATGAGCTTCTAACTGTGCATCAGGCTTGCTCCCCTTCCCTTAAATGGTTCAGATAACATTTGACTCTTTCTGATCTTTAGAAGTTAAGGAGAAAACCCAGTGAGCATTAAGTAGCACCAGACTGAATTTTCTGCATGAAATAGCTTTAGAACACTTAATATATGGAACTTCTTAACCAATTTGCACTGAGAGAATATTAATTGTAAGACAGCCATAGAAAGAAGCAAAGTTTCCCTGTGAAGAAATTCCATTGTATGATGACAAAAATAATTTATACTTTTTTATTATTATCATTATTTCTCAGGTAGGACCTCTTGCACCTTCTTTTTAGGAAAGAAAGTAAAATTCTCACGTATTTCTGGTAAAATGGCAAGGAAAATGTTTTGAAAAAGAGGATATTGTAAAAGAAATATTCTTAAAAACTGATTAATTTACCAATGAGAAGGGGCTGACCTTAAAAAAAATCTCAGCATCAACTTTTCCCTAGAGTTATTAGTCAGGTATCTTGGTCTAATAATATATTTCAAAATAATTGGAAAACCTCAAAAGCATTTTGTTGCCTAGAAGAGTTTTTGTGGTTGGTAAATGAGGCATCATACAAATGGTTGTAATTTTAATGTTTTGTTTTCAGGGTTTTTTTGCTTACAGAGGGCAAGTAGTTTTATAACCTTCAGCACTGAAGAGAAGGCATGGAAGAGAGATTTTTGAAGATGAGATTGTTGATTTACTTTCTTCTTGTGCTAGAAGCTGTGCACATCTCAAGTAGATTGCTGTGCCCTGCCTCCTCCTAGAGCCTGGGGTATATCCATATGAATGGAATCAGACTTTCATATTGGGACATTTTTTCCTTCCAAAACCACAAAGCCACAGATGATTTGGCCTGAAGTTTTCTTCTGGAGTTAGGTAAATAGTGGATTTACTATATTGTTCTAAAACAGAGTTATAACCAAAGATCCGCAGAAGGCTTAAGCTAGAATAGCGTTTTAAGTCATTTGATCGGTAACTGATCTAGTACCTGGAAGATATATAACAGCAGCGCACATCTTTCACAAGCATCTGAAGCATTGCAAAGGTCCTTGGTTGGGCAAGTCATCTGCTTTTAAAGATCATATAGTCTAAGTACATTTTAAATGTAAAAGGATTGCAAGCCATGCTAATGAGAGCAAGGAGAGTGTGGACTCAAAATACCAGCAGCTTTGTCAGAGCATTACTGATTTGGAGGCACATATGATGCATTGTGATTTTGCCCCAAATCTTCATTAAAGTAAGTTTGCTAGGTACAGTTGGTAGATGCTGCACACTATTCAGAACAAGAGCAGGACTCTGCTGGTCACTGGTTTGAAATGTCCTCCCAGGATGTTCTGTTTTGTTGTGTTAACAGTGCTGGCGAGAGGCATTATGCTCTTCAGACCTTTCTGCTACCCAAGACAGCATGTGATGGTACTGTGTATATAGTTTACTTCTTTATTTAGTATTTGGCCAACTCTTTTGTAACCTGCTGTACACAGAAGGACAAAGTATTCATGATTTACTTACCAGAATTTGGTTTGTGTTGTAATATCACTTGTAGTTGGCAACAAGCTTGAATAAAAGCCGTTACCTGTCAGAGGTTTTGTGGCCACTCAAGTAGTGTAACACAGACCATATGCTTGGAGCCAGAACAAGAGGATAGAGGAGGAATACATTCTTGGAAAAGTGTATGAGTTCCTGTTCTTCTATAGTTGTTGAACCCGTCACTCTCTCAGTTTGCCCATCATAGCAGGTGTGTAATAGATAACCTGTCATTCTGTCATTTACGATTCCTAAACAAAGAGAATTGGAGCATTCTAAAAGTTAGCATGATTCATAGGCTGTATTTTATGTGTTCCTCTGTAGTTACAAAGGGTAGAAGGTTCTGTTTTAAGGAAAAGTTGAGATTCACTTGCCAGTAGCTAGAGCTCTTCAGAGAAAAAAGGTATCATAAGGCATGGTAAACCCATGAGGACTGACAAATCTGAATGTGCAGTCCTGGAGGCACTTCCAGAATAATGCAGATATGGTAAATGTTAAATCTATTTATAGATTTATTTATGGATCATTTCCAACTGTGCTCTTACAATGTGTTATTGTCATGCTAGGTTTTTCACGTACTAACAGTAAGGAGATGATGCATTTTATGTAAGGCATTGTTCATGAATAACAACATCGCATTGTGTTTGCCCATGACTCTCTCAGCTCTGACATTTATGCTTCCTTTCTACAGAAATTTGCCTAAACAAGTTTGTTTACAGGGATGTTTGGGGAATAGTTACTCTAAAAAACAATCATACATGAACAAGAGTGTTGACATGTGAACCAAGTATTATGACTCATTTCTGTTTATTGCTTCATCAGTGTTCAGCAGCTCTTCTGGGCCAAGTTGTCTCTTTTTCTGTGTGGTATGTGAGGACTTGGCCTCCCATAAGAATGTGTGTTTTTAATAGTAGTTGGGTTGTTCCTTTATTTAAATTTGAATTGTAATTAGTACTGTATGACTTTGGTGAAAATTGGATTTTACAAGTGACTAGGAATCCCTAAGGTGTATGTGTGTGTTTAAGTATTTGACTATTTTTAAAGACACAATTCCATACATCACTGTACAAAAGACTGTTAAATACATAGCTGTTGTATAATTGTATAGTTTCATCAGAGTCAATCATGATCATTTATGATAGCCAAGGATTTGATTCTTACTCATAGTGAATGATTTAGCTGGCTGCAGTGCTTTTCTGTGCTTCCCTTTCATGGTTGATAGGGGTTTTTTTCCCTGTTACATAGGCCTAATTAAAAAGGCAATTTGATCATGATGATGGAAGCTGATCCACTCCATTAGGCTTCCATGAAACATACAGGAAACTGTTCTCACATCTCAGTTTTGTATTATTGGAGCTTTCTGCACTATGTAGACTGCATGTAGAGCAACAGGATATGCGTACACAATAATATTTTACTTAAGCAAATGTATTAATGTCTTATATAGCAGATTTTCTGCAATAACCCTGTGACTGTACCCACAATAAATGCAGGATTACATATGCTTCTTAAATTGTATCACATTTACACATTGGTCAGAACATGCAAACAGATTAGCAACTAATGCACAGTAAATGCTTCTCTTGCCATAGATTTTCTTTAAAAGTGTCTTAGTGTGTCAAGTAAGTTGTCCATCTGTCCTAGTATCCTGCAGGAGTGATAGCTGGAGATGCTATTTAGGAGGAGCTTGCAGACCTGTGTACTCTCTGTTGTCAGATCTTCTCATAGTCCACTGGCATACAGAATTACAGAACTAGAAATGTCAAAGCATACATCCAAACCTATGCCCTTTAATATCTTTTTTAATGTTGTTTATCCCCTTTTTGAACTTCTTGATACTGTTGTTCTATGTCTACAAATCCAAGAACTCATTACTCACTCTAAAAGAAGTACTTTCTTTTCTTTATTTTAAATCAATCTAAAAATTTCATTCCTAATGCTGAACAGTTCTGCACAGTTCTGCCATCATCTTACCCCTAGCAGGTTTCACTGCATTTTCTTTTTAAAGGGAGTGCTCCTTCTCCTTAATCACTTTAGTTGTCCTCTGATATATCCTGTTTGAGAAGCAGTAATTAGAGTGCACAAAGAAACTGAAAACAGGTGCACATGCTTTCGAGTAATCTGATAAAGAGAGAAGACCCAAAGTGTACAAATACAGAATTTAGCATTTGTTATGTGTTATGGATCAATAACATGTACAACAATATGTACAGACATATTTTTATTGATTTTTGAGACTGTTAGCGTAGAAAATAAGAATACCTTCATGGCATATAGGTGCTGATATTGTTTGTGCAATAGAATAATTCAGAAAAAACATTGTTAGAAGGAAGTATGTCAAAAAAGGAAAAGATTCTGTTCAAAGCACTGAAGATATTTTTTAACACCGTTAAAGCAGTAAAACCATGTATCAGCATATATTTTGAGGACCAATTTAAATACCAATCTTTAACTTGTTGATAAAGTTATCTGATATATACTATAATACTTTGACATGATATTTTTGACCAAAGGTGTGCATATACATTGGTAATTCCTGTAGTGACCCTTTCTTCGAACTCTAGGAATTTTTCTAAGGAAAAAATATCATCATTAATATATTTTGGTTTACATTTCACTGTAACTGATAATTTCTTATGCCATTGTGTATGTTGAAACACCTAGGGTAATGACTTTTTGACAATTACAGCAGCAGGAAAACAACAAATAATCTCAGACTTCAAAGGCTTTTCACCCTTAAGTCGCATGTTGTCACACTGCTTATTGTAATGATTGCTGCTGTAACAATAGTCAAATTAATGTGCAAATGTAGGAAGCCTTTCCTTGAATTTAGATTGTCTTGTTCTTTAGCTACAGCTCTCAGATGTGCATATGCCCATTTCTTACTGAAGATTCTTACGGGCTCCCTTTTTTTACCCTTGCACTCTATCTAGCTGTCACTATCCTAGTCTTGATGCTTCACAAGCCTGTGCATCCTCCCAGAAATCTTCCAACCTGCTGCCAAAAATTGATGAGGTTCCACTGGCTGCATGCCGTGTTCTCCATTTCAGTGGCGTAGAGGACCTCAGACAGGAAGGGACTTGTTGCAGCAAATGGTCAGCAATTCCTGCTTTCATAAGGGGAGAGTTGTTGCCAAGGGAAAGGGTAGCCGGAAGGCTAGAGGAAACAGAACACTACAATGGCATGTCTCTACTCCCAAGTATGTCTCTTCTATCTTGTTATGGGAAAAGAAAATAACAGGAAAGAGGATGTGGAAAATAAAAAGTCCCACTGGGGAAAAAGAAAAAAGGTTAAGGTTGAGGGGAGCAGGAGGAAGTAGGTGATGGAAGGCCCAAAGATGGGTCTGCAAATCAGGTACAAAGGGCTTGTGGTTATGTAGAGGAGGGCAAAAAAAAATAATAGGATGAGAACGAGAAAGGGAGGATGGTGGGAGTATGGAGAAATTATGACAGAACTAGGCAAAATCAGATAAAGAAAGATAAGAAGAAAAAGACAACAGGAGCTAAGAGCTTTTGGCTTTATAAAATAAAACATTTTTGAAAGAAAAATGTAACTAATCCAAATGGGAGTGGACAAAATAATAGATGGAGAAGTGCCAAATCTAATGAAAAACAGAGGGGAAGAAGGAAAATGGAAAAATGGAGTGGAAAGGAGAGGAGGAGGGGAAAACACCCTACAAATGTACTTCTTTTTTCCAGTTCCTGTGTTTTGTGATATGTCTTTGGGAAAACAGTTTATTTTGATAAAAGAATTTAAGTGTAATGATGGCACATCCTCTGCTTTTCTTCATTGATCCTGTTACTGTGCTAGGGCTACACCAGTGGTCTTTAAAAATGGTCTTTGATCATGCACCTCTATCAGTAGAACATTTTTGAGCATACACTCCTAATAAATGTATATTTATTTATTTATAAATTGTGTACATGTACTATTGCACAAATATATAATATACATTATAAAACATACACAAAAATAGAAATTTAAAAAATGAGATAAAGATGAAACAAGCACTGTTTTAAAAATATTTTATTTTATTTATTAATGGTAAAATACATATATACATCATCCCAGTGGATTTCTTGCATATACCCTAGGGTATACTCCATTCCCTGCCACACACACACACTTTGCAGACCATGGGCTAAACTCTAACGCAATCTCTAAAGCTTTGTGATGAGCTCTGTCCAAAGTTATTGCTAACATTTCAGATGGCCTTGGTGGTATCACAAGGTGCAGAGCTGTCTCAGCACTTTGTGGCAGTGGAATCTGAGTGTTTCCAGTACTGCACAGGAACAGATCCTGATATACCTAGTTAGGACAGTCAAAATCAAAAATATGATCATTTAGTCTGACTACAGTTGAATTTACTATGTCCTGGTCATCTTATTTTTACCAGCTACAGGGATTAAAATCACAGTTTTCAAAAAATATGCATGTTACTGAAGGCAGTGGCCATGACTTTAGAAGTTTCTGGTCCTGGTACAACAAATTAGACCTGAAACTGGTTGCTAAAGATATTGAAAATTTTATTCTATTTAAAGTCTATTATATTTTTCTAAGATTCTCCTCGAAGTAGGATCAGTAAAGTGAATTGTGTAAGTCCTTTGAATCAGACCTGCAATCATGCTTTTAGTTGCACAGATAAGATTAATTAACTGCTTTAGGAATAACTTTATGTGTATGTGTTGACTCTGAATTTTTGAATGTATTTAATGTAACACATTAATGTGACATTTAAAACATCAGTAATGAATCATACTGGGCTTTCTTGAGAAGGGTAAGATCTCCAAACACCTCCTTTCATTTTGTCATCTTCCCATGTGCTTTCCTGTGGAAATTCATATAACAAAGGTTATTGGAAAGTAACAGCTGGAAGAAGATAAGCATAGACATATTTGAAAGAATATTTCTTTATTTCTGTTCAACAACATCTACATTTAGTGTTTATAAAATTCATTTTCTTGTGCCTAGAAGAAGCAATTTCAAGGAGCAACAAAAGGCAAATGTTGATAGTGAAACAAAAGCATGCTAAACCAGTTGTTATTTAAAGGTATTTTTAGATTAGATTACAACTGAACAGTTTCTAACTTTATGCCATCTGCTGACATATGCCTAAATTACCAAACATTAATATACATTTCACATGTTAGTCTGAAGAATCTTTTTAACAGGCAGATTAGCTGATAAAGTCTTCACTTCAGTGGAAAGGTTTGAGTGCTGTAGGAACGTAGGAATTTAGGCTAGCACAAAACCTGGCACGCGGTATTAGCCTCTTTGGATGAAATTATACTTGTATTTCAAACAGGTACTTGCAGTTTAGTGGGGCTTTTTTCTGATTTCCTTGTCATTTTACATACTTTTTTTGAGAGAGTCTATCAATGTTATTGACTGTCCTTGTTAATGACTTAAGGACTAGAATGGGTAGATCCCAAAAAGATGTGTTTAATCTTCCTGGGCTTGACCTTTCTGCTGAGAATATCAAGTAAGACAATAATTGTTACAAAACAGACACTGAGTTGCGTAGAATTGGACTAAGAAGATTGCTTGTCTTCAGTGTGCTTCCCCACAGTGGCATTAGGCAATTCCTCTACACTTTGTTTTAAACTCACTTTATAAATTCAAATCCATCATTCTTTTCATCTGCTGGAGTACTGGCTGAAGCTGACTCAAAGATAAAAGAGTCTGTATCCTGTTAGCTGTCTGCTACCCTTTAAGTAGTATTTAATGACTGTACTGTTTGTGAGACAATACTGGCAGAATGATAGGTAGACAATACTGCATTGTGAAATAGAAATGATATTATCAATGAGATAATTTAAAAAAAAATCCTATAGAACTGTGTGTAGATAGTGTGCTGGAATTTAGTTCCAAATAGAATGCATACTGTAAAGTTTTATAAGAGTTCTGTCTCCCTGAGGATGTTTATGAGTCTTTTCAACAAGGGAGAACTAGTGAACTCAAGCCCATCCCAATCCGGTATATTAAAAGCATATGTTGGGCCACAAAAAGTCCTGAGTTTATCCTTCTCCCTCAAGACAAACTAACTCAGGCCTGGTACTTTCGATTTAGTTCCTGTGTTTTGAACCTGCAAAGGACACACAAGTTATATTACCAAGCTCCAGCTTCAAAACAGAGGCTAAAAGTTCTTCATTTTTAAAAGAAAGCTTAGATTCTGAAGTAAACATAGCATTCTAGAGATAATAGAGTCTAAAGACTGTAAGACACACATTTAATTAAACTTCAAGCTAATGAAAGAAGTATGGTAGCTGACACACCACACGTGCTTGAGTTTGCCCTTTTCCTTATCTGTTGCTACCTGCAGGACCTATTCTGAGATTCTGCATGCTGAGGCTTGAAGGGTCAAACACAGGTGCCTGAGGTCGTAAACTGTTCCATGCTTTGGAGTATGTGACAGGGGAGATCACAGCTTTGGCTTCTGTAATTCCATAACTTCTCTGAGTTTAGGCCATTTGTAATCCATAAGAGATCTCAGTGTTGCCACTGGAAGATTAAGTATGTTGCTAAGTGCAAGCCAGAAATCAAATGTACTGGTCTCATGCTCTATATTTGCGCGGTCCATAGTAATGCACAGCTTTTCCATTGCTAGTATTATGTAGGTCACAGAGTGGTCGGGGTTGGAGGGGACCTCTGGAGATCATCTAGGCCAAGCCCCTGCTAAAGCGGCTTCACCCACAGCAGGTTGCACAGAGTTGCCTGCAGGTGGGTTTTGAATGTCTCCAGAGAAGGAGCCTGCACAGCCTCTCTGGGCAGCCTGTCCCAGGGCTCTGTCACCCTCGAGGTGAAGAAGTTCTTCCTCGTATTCACATGGAAATTCCTGTGTTGCAGTTTGTGCCCGCTGCCCCTTGTCCTGTCACTGGGCACCAGGAAAAGAGCCTGGCCCCGTCCTCCTGACACTCGGCCTGAAGATACCTGTATGCACTGATGAGATCCCCTCTCAGCCTTCTCCAGGCTGCACAGGCCCATCTCCCTCAGCCTTCCCTCATGAGGGAGATGCTCCAGCCCCCTCACCCCCTCGGCAGCCCCCCGCTGGCCCCTCTCCAGTCGCTCCCTGTCTCTCCTGAACTGGGGAGCCCAGCGCTGGGCACAGCGCTCCAGGTGCGGCCTCACCAGGGCAGAGCAGAGGGGCAGGACACCCCCCTCCACCCGCTGGCCACGCTCCTCCTGATGCAGCCCACGCTGGCAGCGGCCTTCTTGCCCGCCGGGGCACACTGCCGGCCCACGGGCCACTCGGTGCCCTCCAGGCCTCCCAGGTCCTTCCCCGCAGAGCTGCCTGCCAGCAGGTCAGCCCCAGCCTGTGCTGGTGCGGGGGGTCGCTGCCCCCCGGCGCAGGACCCTACCCCCGCCTTTGCCGAGCTTCATGACGCCCCCCCCGCCCCCCTGCCCAGCCTGCCCGGGCCCCGCTGAACGGCAGCGCAGCCTCCGGGGTATCAGCCGCCCTCCCAGCGCTGCACCACCAGCAAACTGGCCGCGGGCACGCTCTGCCCCTTCGCCCAGGGCGCCGGTGGGTGGGCTGAGCAGGACGGGACCCGGTGCTGAGCCCCGGGGCACAGCGCTGGCTGCGGGCCCCCAGCTGGGCTGCGCCGCTGGTCACAGCCCTCTGGGCTCTGCCATCAGCCAGGTCTCAGCCCACCTCCCTGCCCACCGCCCAGCCCACCCGGCCTGCGCTCCCCTGGGGCGGCTGTGGGAGACAACAGTCCCTGTCACTAGCCAAATTTTCAAATGTTTCCTCAATGACAAAGGCAGACAGCTAAAAGCTTTCTCTTTCTTACTTTGTCAATAAAGTGCTGACCTTTTCATATGTATTTGACAACACCAGAAATTTCACAGGAGGCCTGTTCCTTTCTTTGAACTACTCTTGAGCTAGATCTTAAGTTAGAGAATTATTTAAGATCTAAACAGACTCGTCAGGTGAATGCCATTTTTGTTTCACTTGGACTTCAACATGGTCAAGGAGTAAGAATGCATTGGAGAAGATGACAATTCCTAGACTCTGCTCAGGAACTGGAACAAACGGAAACTTAGGCTGAAGGCCTAAGGCTCCTGTAAACATTCATTTACTGTGCCCAGCACTGGGCTCCCCAGTTCAGGAGAGACAGGGAGCGACTGGAGAGGGGCCAGCGGGGGGCTGCCAAGGGGGTGAGGGGGCTGGAGCATCTCCCTCATGAGGGAAGGCTGAGGGAGATGGGCCGGTGCAGCCTGGAGAAGGCTGAGAGGGGATCTCATCAGTGCATACAGGTATCTTCAGGCCGAGTGTCAGGAGGATGGGGCCAGGCTCTTTTCACTGGTGCCCAGTGACAGGACAAGGGGCAGCGGGCACAAACTGCAACACAGGAATTTCCATGTGAATACGAGGAAGAACTTCTTCACCTCGAGGGTGACAGAGCCCTGGGACAGGCTGCCCAGAGGGGCTGTGCAGGCTCCTTCTCTGGAGACATTCAAAACCCACCTGCAGGCAACTCTGTGCAACCTGCTGTGGGTGAAGCTGCTTTAGCAGGGGGTTGGACAGGGTGATCTCCAGAGGTCCCCTCCAACCCCGACCACTCTGTGATTCTGTAACATTGGGTATACCAGGATGGAAATTAAATTCTTTTAAAGGGAGGAAGAAACTACATTCTCCAGGCAAGCAATTCCAAATAAGCAAGTACCTCTTCCATTCCAGGTTTGGATTGGAATATGGCAGTAACCAACAGTAATGGGGAGTTATTAGCCATACTAACTTTTTTTTTTTTCAGTCAGGACTATAGTAATTACTAATATTTAGTTTAAAATGTGATTACTAAGCTTCAGGATTAGCATCCATGAGACATATGGACCATTCACTTCTCAGGTCTTTTGTTGTGCAGCGACCTCTGTCATTAAGAAGTTGATATACAATGCCTATTTTGAAAGCTAATTCTATAGCTGCAGGCTTACCAAGGCAGATAACTAAGATTGCTTGAATATATTTGTATAGTATCTCACAAGAAACTTAAGGACACTGAATTTCAAATAATCAAATAAAACAGGATCCCTTTTTTGGGGGATGAGAGAGGAGTGATAAACTGAAGCTTAAACTTTGGAGACCAAGGGAACCCATAAATTTCAAAAAAAGAGGTCACTACTAGCAAATAATCCTTTAGACTTATATCTAGCAACGTCACTGAGTATTCGCTATACAGGATAGATAGATAGATCAGGTAGTACTGATTTAAAATTAATGATTAAGAGGTCTGAAATAACAGTATGCAAAGGCATTTGTCTCTATTACCTCATTTTAATTCATTATCTCTACATCAAGTAAATGTTTTGCATTGAGGAAGATGTTTTAGAAGTGAAAGTTGTTTGTGTACTGACTGGCTTTCAGAAAAAAAAAGTGTTTTCTTTCCCTGATTACTTGTGACACAATACAATTTGTGAAGCTGACTAGAAGTAAGCTGTTTTCAAAAGTGCAAAATAAACAGGGAAAAACCTTCTAAAAATTCTTTCAATTAAAATGACGCACCACAAAGATGAAACTACTATATAATTGTGGGGGTTGACCTTGGCTGGCAACCAGATGCCTACCCAGCCACTCTCACTCCCCCTACTTAACAGGACAGGGGGAGAAAATACAGCGAAATGCTTGTTCATCAAGATAAGGACAAGGAGAGGACTTAGCAGTTACCATCATGGGCAAAACTCAGCTTGGGGAAATTTATTGCCAATCAAAGTAGTGTAATGAGAAATAAAACCAAATCTTAAACAACCTTCCCCCCACTCCTCCCTTCTTCCTTCCTGGGTTCAACTTCACTCCAAAATTCTCCACCTCCTCCCCCCAAGCAGCACAGGGGGACAGGGAACGGGGGTTGCAGTGAGTTCATTGTATGACTCTGCTACTCCTTCCTCTTCATACTGTTCCCCTACCCCAGCGTGGGGTTCCTCCCATGGGAGACAACCCTCCATGAACTTCTAAAGTGTGGGTTCTTCCCACAGGCTGCAGTTCTTCATGAACTGCTTCAGTGTGGATCTTTTCCACAGGGTGCAGTCCTTCAGGAACAGACTGCTCCAGTGTGGGTCCACGACAGGCTGATGGGTCCTGCCAGAAAACCTGCTCCAGTGCAGGCTTCTCTCCATAAGGCCACAGGCCCTGCCAGGAGCCTGCTCCAGCACAGGCTTCCCATGGGGTCACAGCTTCCTTTGGGCATCCACCTGCTCCAGCTTGGGGTCCTCCATGGGCTGCAGGTGGGGATCTGCTCCACTGTAGACCTCCATGGGTTGCAGGGGCAGAGCCTGCCTCACCGTGGGCTTCACCATGGGCTACAAGGGGATCTGCTCTGGTGCCTGGAGCCCCTCCTGCCCCTCCGTCTGCACTGACCTCGGTGTCTGCACAGTTGCCTCTCTCACATGGTCTCACTCCTCTTGTCCAGCTGCTGTTGTACAGCAGTTTTTTCCTCTTCTTAAGCAGTTAATCACAGAGGCAGTACCACTTGCCAATGGGCTCAGCCTTGGCCAGTGGCTGATCTGTCTTGGAGCTGGCTGGCACTGGCTGTGTCAGATATGGGGGAAGTTTCTGGCATCTTCACACAGAAGCCACTCCTGTAGCCCCCCTGCTACCAAACCCTCGCTACACAAACTCAATACAATAGTAGACATGTAGAATTTGGTTTTCATCTCCTGAAAGGTGTATGCATTGAAACAGTCATGTCAAAAGTGTTAGATAATTGAAATGAAGTAAAATAACAAACGTCCTGATAATCTCTAATAAATGATCCTTCATGCATAGCAAGAGATTTGACCTAAAATCATCCATAGCTGTGGGAAACAACAGTATCCCACTTCTTTGCCTTTTTGGTTAGCAGGACTGTGAACATCTAAGGTTTTACATTCCAATTGCTGAGTGCTTCAAGGGAAGGACACAAATTTTCCCAGTCTCAGACAGGTTCTTGTTCTGATCAGTCCTGCTCAGGAGCACCTCCTTTTCTGAAAGTATAAGTAGCTCACATCATACACAGTTAATATATATTTACTCAACTCAACTCCTTTGTTCTTAATTCCCCGGGATTAGAGTGTGAATCTGGTTCATGTACAGGTGGAGATTTAGTCCAAAGCCTGCATGAAGCTCATCCCAGCAGCAGAGGCCAATAAGAAACTGCTTTATTACTTAGGCTTCGCCTGAATTTTAGTCTGAACCCATGGAAAGTTCTAATTATTGTAGCAGCTCTGCACCATTAGTGATTCCTTATGCCTGTAAACAATGTCATGTATGGAAGGAAACACCATGCTTAGTGGAAAAAGTTGGCCAAACGAGCCTTGTAGACAGGCTGTAAATGTAGATGTAAATGTAAATGTAGATGTAAATGTAAATGTAAATGTAAATGTAAACGTAAACATAAAGCCAGCAGGACCTTTTTCTGTTCAATGTTAGTTCCTGCGCAGTCATTACCTCTGATTTTCTAAAGGTTTGGTTGTGTGGGGTTTTTTGTAGAACCCCAATTGTAGCATCATTCTTCCCAGGGCTTGACTTCAGTTACAGCTGTTTTCCATCTCCATGAAGTCTGTGCTCTGCCTAATTCAGACATGTAGAAAATTACTTTGACAGACATTATGCTATCTGTATGCTCAGCTTGAAGTTTCAATTGAGCAATCATTGTCTAAGAAACCCTTTCTGACTGAATTTTGGACGCATTATGTACAAACATGAAGTATGTTCCCAGCTGTAGTCTTTTGTGTTTTGTGTTTGGTTTTTTTTTTTTTTTTTCTCTTGCTCCATGGAATTTTGTGGAGGTAAGACTTGACTATCAAATGTTGGTGTCCGTCCAACTTGTACATCTGGCTTGCTTTGTAAATGTGTTTCTACTGCAGTAAAATAGGCAATAGGGGAAGGGAGTGGAACTAAAAAGCAAGAGAGAAACAATAGGTTGGTAGCAAGAGGACTTGAAGGAAAACTAAGGGGTCAGCAGAAAAGAACTTTCCTGATCTAGTGGTATCTAACCTTAAGTGTATGAAGAATGGCAAACTTGCACTGAGAACACTGTCTTGCCAAGCATGTTATATGCTTTATTAGGTATTTTCTCCCTCAGTAGTTATCTAAAATCAAATAACAATGTTTGAGGAGACAACAGGGAAATGGTGTTCTATTTTCTTAAAAGAGATGGTGTGTTGCAAAGTTTCATCATTTTTGCGTTGTTCCTATTTTGTAACTGACAAAGAATAGGAACATGGAATTAATCTGAAGGGCAGTTCCTTCTTAACGTACCGATCTGATTGTAGTACCATATGGTACTTAGAAGCTGTTAGGAAATCTTAAGTAAAGTTTATGCACACAATTACAGGGTCTAAACAGTTACTGTTCAGAAATAAGGTCTTGGCATTACAACAAACACTATTAAGCAAACCAGCTCAATATTCAGTGGTAACCAACAAAGCGAGAAGACTTTAGAGATGATTTGGAGAAAGAAGAGAATAAAAAGAAAGCAGTTTTTTTTAATCCAAGTTGCTCATATTCTGGAGCCTGCTGCAATTCTGGTTCTGTAACCTTTAAAAAAAAAGTGCAGCAAAATTGGCAAAAGAACAGTAAGGATGGTGAGATATGAAACAGCTTCCATGTAAGGGACAAATAAATATATTATGTTAATATGTTTAGGTTGGAAAAGAGATGAGTATAGGAGAATGTGATGGAGTGGCATGGAGAAGGTGAATAAGGAATGACTGTTTCTCTCAACAGAAGAACAATGGAGTATCATATGAAATGAGTAAGTGGAAGCTCCAAACCCAACAGAAAGAGGTATTTCTTCTTAAAAGAAGCAGTTTTGCTGCAGAACTCCTTGTGACAGAATATCATGCATGCTAGGAATTTAGGTGAGTTCAGAATACAAGAGATTATTTCAACAGAAGCTGGTGAAAATAAGTATATCAACAGTGACACAGAGCCTGCAAATCATTGGATGACAGGGAAATAGTCCACCAAGTGTTAATGTATGTTTACTTAACATTTCTTTTTATGCTTTTGTAATCTCTTGCCATCAGCTACTGTTGGAAACAGGCTAATTTGCTATATGAACCTCTGCTCTGGTAGGGAGTTCTATTTTAAGATTACTTTACATTTTTTTAAAGAAATGGATCTGCAAAGCCAGTAATGGTCATTGTGCTTTTACCTCAAGCTCCTGTTTTAGGACCTGACTTTAAAAAAGTGGTGTGAGTTTTAGGATTATTGAATATCTCAACCTGAAATTCCAGTTGTTTAAGGTGATACATGCTCTGCAGCACTGCAAATGTACTCTGACAATCAAAGGATTCATTTCTGATAGGCAAACAAAGACTTCTTTTCACATTTGGCTGTCATTCATATGAGACACTTCAATTCCTGTTTTTTCTTTTTTGTGAAAAACGAAAGGTCAGGATGATATCCTATGCAGGGAACCCAACAGATAACTTTTCCTGTAACAGTGATTAGCCTTTGTATTTGTTCTTTCCCAAAAGGAAAAAGGTTCAGTCAGCCATTTGGTGACACACTGTGCTGACAGAAAACTGAAAATTTACTGGAAACAACCCCCTTCAGTTTAACATATACATATGACTGCTTTGGTACAAAAAAAGGTAAGCAAAATTACTACCTTATTCTACAATATTATTTAAAATTGTGTCAAATGTATTTTCACTGAATTTTAGAGAAGTTTTTATAAGAGTATAATTTTAGAGGCTTTGGTCTGACTGTATGTCAGAGTTGAGAGCCCAAAGCTTTATACAGAGATTTGCATTAGCAAATCATCTTGTGCAAGAAATGTGTGTTGCAGTGCTTGATGGAAAGTTCTTTTTCAAACTTGGATGTAATGCCACAGAAATGAACCTTACCTTAGAGTTCTAAGGTTGCAATTTATCTCTTACCTTTTCAAGGACACAAAATTTATTCCTACCTGCGTGTTTCTTCTCAGAGGTTAGTGAGTTACCAGCAAATACAGGCTTTCAGCATGTTCCCCATCTGCTTTTGGCAACAATTTAGAAGCATTATAGCTTTGTTCTTTTTCCAGATGTATTTATTGATGCTTTTTAATTATGTAATATTCCTGAGCATTTCTACTTGTGGAAATATTTATATTGTCTCTTTAATCATTATGTAATAAACAACCAAAAAAGAGCACTTTAAAATGCATTTCTCTACAGTGGAAGTAAGACTCTCTATCTTTCTGCAAGATTAAAATGACACAATTTTGTCATGTATCTGGTTTACTTGTATAGATCTTCTAATATGAATGCAGATCAGAAATCTGTGGGTTTATCTCTGCTTTTCTTGTACATTTCAGAGTCTTAACCAGAACCATTCTCTGTTAAGATAAAAGTAAAGAGCAAAAGCTTCAGGACATAAATTTATTGCATAGAAATATTATGTGCATAATTTAAAAGTGATTACACCAAGCACATGAGGTGAAGGACAAATGGTCATAGTATTCCAAATAGTCTCAACTAAAGACTGGCAAGCAATTTGTAGGAAATTATATATTTAACAATTTTCAGTCTGCTTTATGGATTGTGGAATGTCTCATATCTGTTGTATATCAAAAATTTCTCACAGATATGTAAAGTCTGTAGACTGTGGCTTTTAACTTATGAGTATATCGCTGCAAACCCAACTCTCATGGGACTGACTAGCCTAACAATTTATATGGTTAGGTATTGTTTATGTTTCTTGACTAAACAAGCAGGTAGAACCAATAGTCGTTATGGTTATATTTCTAGTAGCTCATTTAGCAATCAGTTTCCATCAATATTTCCCTTAAATGCAAGGCAAATTTACTATTACAGTTTGCTAGTAAAATTGTCATAAATGTAAACCCAATTCAAATTAAAATATATATAGAAGTGACTTGGAAGGTTGATACCTTTCAAAGGAAGGCTTTCCAAGGAAAAAGTGTTTAAATACAGAAGACAATCACAATCATGTTTTAAATAACATTGAACTAAAATATAAACAGAATGAGAAAATATTATTTGTGTTTCTTTATGTGAGTGGATGGATTTTTTTTGTAGGGAATTGTGACTTTTATTCAGATTATATTAAAAATTAATGCAGTATGAATTTGTTACATTTTGTCTTTCATCAAACTGCACTTTAGGAGAAGTATAAAAGGCAAAATAGAGCTTCCTTGTACCCATGTTTGCATTGCGGTTTGTTTTATTTTATTTTTTTCTTTTTATTTTTATGTGTTTTCTGCTCCCCTTCATGTTTCCCATCTATGTATATCCTGTTCCTCAGAGTTATCCCATGATACTTGCTCTTCATGTTTATTTTCAACTACCCTTTTAAAAACCCAGTTACAACCTTTAGTGCACTCTATACTCACTTCATTAAGAGGAATATTGAAATTATTTTGCTGATTCACTGTCAGTGTCTGATTACAAAGAAGAAAATCTAAAAGACACACACAAATAAATTTATTTCTGTTGTTGAGTTTCAACAGTATCTCATTTTTATATGACCCAGAATCTTGAAATTCTGACATGTTTCTCCACTGTAAAATTTTTGGTAACAAAGTGAAGGGTGAGAATAAATGTAGGACTTAGGCAGAACTCAGTAAGGGGTCATTAAGGGGAAGCTTGAGGGAAGTTGGTGAAATCCTTGAAGCAGTCAGAGCAGATACTGGAGTGTTGAGGCCACATGTCTCCTGTCAGCAATCACTGCTGTAGGGGACAGTCATTGTCACTAATTTAAAAGACTATTTGTATACAACAGGTAAGGACTGAACCCAGACTTCCGAACTCCTGTATCAATGTATTTCCCGCACAACATAGTTGTATTTTTTTTAAGATGAATTCTCTAATAATTTTCTTCACACTTTTTTATAGACCTGCAATAACAAAATCAAGTGTATATGGGTTTGTTTTGACACACATAAAGAAAAATGACATGATCCTTCAATGGGCAAGGGAAAGCAGTACACCGAAACTGTTCTCTGCTAAAACTTGCTTACAAATTATTTCTGCATTCCCTCAGGATGCATTTTAAACTCTAGCCTTCTCCTTTAAACTGTTGCTATATTTTGTTAACTGCTGTTAACTTTGGTTGAAGCACATTACGTGCTGTTACCAAAAGCAAACCTCCCCTCAGCCTAGGCAGCCTTT
The DNA here is from genome assembly GCF_017639655.2 of Falco naumanni. Classification (NCBI taxonomy): domain Eukaryota; kingdom Metazoa; phylum Chordata; class Aves; order Falconiformes; family Falconidae; genus Falco; species Falco naumanni. The sequence goes on along the minus strand of NC_054080.1, from coordinate 46,806,490 downwards.
GTACTACTTCAGGAATTTAACTTTTTTTTGTTACTCAATGCATTAGACTCCCAGAAAGATAATTAAAAATCCATGTGTTTAGTATGATAATTTTAAACACAGCTACTATATGGAAAAGGTATTACCACCGAGTACCTGGGACATATGCCAGAACGGCTGAAATAAGGAAAGAAATATGTATGATTGCTCTCTTACCTCATTTGACCAACAGTAAGATTTTCTAAATCACAAGGATCTGGATGGAAATTCAGAGAATAGAACTTAATTTTAAGTAGTAACTGCATATACATGTCAATGTTGCTCACCCCCTCCATCTCCTAGTACCTCTTTTTGTTCAGGACAAAGTTGGCTTCCTTCTCGCTCACTTTGAAATCACCAGACCGTAATGACTGCATCAATGACCACTTTCAAGTCTATCTTTTGCTATTTTTAAGCTTTGGGTTATACACTTGGCCAAGGTTTTTTCTACCAAAACCCAAAGCATTGTGATAAAAGAAACCATACCAGATGGAAATGTAATTCTCTAGTGTGGCATTTGAACTTGATACAGACAATGCAAATACTCAGGTAATCTTGAAGTCCAATCTTGCACGTGGTTACAGGGTTTAGGGATTGCTTTATTCAAATTTATCCATCACACTACAAAATTATAGTTGTTGGGTGATAATTCCATTCTATAAGAGATTCAGTGTTTTTACAGCTCATAGGCATTTGTGATTTGCCTAAGACTAAAAAGTCTGTGTTGTGCACATTGTCTAAATGTCATGGTTTAACCCCAGCCAGCGGCTGAGCCCCACATAGCCACTCACACACACGCACACGCACACACACACATGCACACACACATGCACACACACACACAATGGCATGGAGGAGAGGACTGGAAGAGAAATGTGAGAAAACTCGTGGCTTGAGTTAAAGACAGTTTAATAGGGTAAGCAAAAGCCATGTACGCAAGCAAAGCAAAGCAAGGAATTCATTCACCACTTCCCACCAGCAGGCAGGTGTTCAGCCATCTCCAGGACAGCAGGCTCCATCACATGAAACATGCCTCCTTCTTCTTCCCCCAGCTTACACGTACTCAGCATGCTCTCCCGTGGTATGGAATATCTCTCTGGCCAGTTCGGGTCAGCTGTTCTGGCTGCGTTGCCCCCCAATTTCTTGTGCCACTCCAGCCCGCTCACTGGCAGGGCCCAAGAAACTGGGAAGTCCTTGACTCGGTAGAAACATCACCCAGCAACAACCAAAAACATCCCTGTGCCATCAACATGCTTCGCACATGAGATCCGAAACACAGCACAGCACCAACCACCAAGAAGAAAATTGAACTCTGTCCCAGCTGAAACCAGGACACTAAAATACACAGGTGCACACACATACACACATGCATACATATATAATACAATATATTTAGCTTCAAAATACTTGATGTAGAAGTGTTTCTACTTTATGCTCCCATATAGTAGTACTAGCAAACATCTACCCAGGTATCACTGAAATGTGCTCTTTGCAGGCTTATGACTGAGAATGTTGATCAGCAGTCTGTGTTTCTCAATTCTGCATACAAGTATATAAAAAGTAAATACTTTCTGCTCCTGGACTCTGTCTTTCCAGTGGATAAGCAGTACTTTGCATTACTGAAAAACAGAAGTATTTGAAGAGTAACATATTTGAAGAGTTTAGTTCTCCTATTTAATGAGATCAGAAAACATATCCATCTGGCAAAATCACCTTTACAGATATTTTTTGTGGAAGTACTGCATGAAGTGAAAATAATCTCTCAAAGGAGGGGAAAGGCTTGACCCCAAATAATTTATGGAATACAGGGATCTTCACAAATTAAATTACATGAACATTTTGTTACAATTAGCATTCCTGAGTAATAATTCAGCATTATTTTTTGTACAGGATTATACAATGAAGGATAATTGAGTGTTTGATATTAAAAAAACAACTTTTGGAAGTTCAGACATATTAAATACAGTGCATGCAGTAAAAACAGGACACCTACTACATATTTGCTAGATTTTCACTGTAGACTAACACAATTTACCTATCCAAATAGACAATGAATTAATAATTGGACATGTGCATTTCATGGACAAACATAATATTATGTGTGTAAAATGGATGTCCAGTGCCATGCTGGCTTTTTATTTGGTTTTGGGTTTGGGTTGTTTTTGAACCGGGCATTTTTTTTCTATGGAAGTGTTTGAACTTCACATTAAACAAAGGCAAGCTACTTTCAATTTCATTTTTGCCGAAGTCGTTGGCAAATGTTAAATATTCAGTTTGCATGTGCATATGTTGAAATGAGGCAGATTTACAATCACACGTGTTAGAAGGATTGCACTCCTGGGGATTAAAAAAAAATCAAGCTGAAGAAGAAGGCATAAAATCAGGGAGACATGATCAAAGTGAAGATCAAACTGCCTTATTCATACACCTAAGGGCTTCCTTCTCTGTGGTTTAGTGAGAAGGGCAAGTCAGAAACTGTCTTTTGGTGTTTATGCAGACAATTCTCTGTTTTGAGTAAAAGTATCACTCTAAATCTCAGTCCAGAAAGCCATGACCTGAAGCTCAAGCTGTGCCGTGGAGCTGCAGCCACTGTCACCGCTTGAACTAGTGCAGCTGCTCGTTCCATCACTGTCCCGGCACACAGCAAGTGCTGCTCAGCGGTGCAGCGGTTTGCAGCTGTACCGCCCTGAATGCTGCAATCCTCCTGAAACACGGCGAGCGAAGGATCCCAGCGCATGACCGCCAAGATTTCAGACCAATCGAAGTTGCTTTGCAGTTTATTACTTAGTCACTAGGTGTCTCCATACGCTGTAAGCAAACACAGACTATGCTGACTGGTAAACAAAGAAGAAATCGCTAGAACTAATACTAAAGTTCCGCGGGGCAATGCCTATAGGAATTTAAATGAGTTATCACTTCATTTCCAGTCTGGAATTTTCCCAAGGAAATAATAATGTTGGAAAACATTGGCTGTATTTCCCGAACCATGTCATTGAATGCTTCTCGAATCTGATCAGGGTGCTTTTTTTTAAAATTTATTTATTTTATTTATTTATTTAAAATTTGTAATTACTTTGGCCCAACCTCGACGCACTGGAAACGGTGGGAGGTCCCAAACTTAAAAGTAGCCCGATGTCAGATCTACATCAAAGCTGACAGACAGCCTGGGAGGCTGAGGTGCCCTGGAGCTCCGGGTCCCCAGCAAGGTAAGTCCTAGAGTTTCACAGTGCCTCTGAGTTTCTAAACCAGATTGATCTTTGCTGTGCAACAGCTGCCGGCAGTAGTTCCTTGAAATTCAGAACATTTTTTGGCTTAGTTTGATTTTACTCCAAATCAGACTTAAAAAAAAATAATTTCCAGAAAGCAGAATCTGATTTTCCAGCCAGCTCTTTTCCCAGGTCGGAGACGGCCCGGGCTACGGCTTTTGTCAGTGACTTTATCCCCTTTCAGCCCGGCAAGCCTGCACGTGACGGCAGCCGCAAGGTACCTTTCTGTCTTTCACTCGTGTCGCCTCTCACGCTCGCGCCGTGTCGCTCCCCGGCGGCAGCGCCCCGCGCCCCTGTCCCTGCTCCCCCACAGCGCGCCCCTTCTGCATTGGCAGCACCTGTGCGCTCGTATTGCGGCATTTTCTTCATTTTTTGTTTTGTTTTGTCGGACATGGGCATCGAACATTGCGCTCGGCACTTTAGCTGTAATTTAGTTATTTCCACGCCGCCCGCAGGACAGCCGTGGGCCAGGGCGGGCGCGCAACGCGACTCCGTGCCTCCTCCCGGTCCCCAGCCCCGGCTGCTACCGGTGTGAGGCCCGGGGCCGCCGCCGCCCCCCGGGCCGGAGCCGCCCCAGCACCCCCACGGCCGTGCCGTGCCGGGCTGCGCGGCGCCAGGCGGAGCGCGGAGCGGGGCGGCCTCGCTCCTCCCCCGGCGCGGGGGCGGGAGCGGCGGGAGGCGGGGCCGCGGCGCGGGGCGCAGGCGACTCCTTTCGGGGCCGGGGATCGTCGCCCCGGGGGGGTTGCGGCCGCTGCCAATTGCGTAAGGGCGGCAGCCGGGGCGGGGAGCGGCGGGAGGTGGCGAGCAGCCGGGCGGCCTCCCGCCGTGTCCGGGGCGGGGAGCGCCATGCCGCCGCCCTGAGCGCGCCGCCGCGCCGGGCCCAGGTGAGTGCGCGCCCGGCCGGGGCCGGCGTCGGGGCCGGGGAGCGGCGGGCGCCGCGGCGGGGCGGGAGCGGCTGCCAGTGTGGGCGAGCCGCCGGGGCGCGGGCCGGCCTGCTGCGGCTGCCCGGCCGGCCGCTGCGGTACCGGCCTCTTTTGTTCCCGGGGCCGACGGGAGGGGGAAGGTGGGGGGGGAGGGGAAGGGAGGAGAGGGGAGGGGAGGGGGAAGGGAGGGGAGGGGAAGGGAAGGGAGGGGAGGGGAAGGGAAGGGAGGGGAGGGAGCGGCGGTAGCCGGCAGCCCGTCGGGGAGGGCTGGCGACGGGCCCAGGCGCGGCTGCCCGGAGGAGCCGTCTGCCCCACCCGGGGCCGTGCGCCCCCGCCGTGCGCCCCCGCCGGCAGGTGCGGGCTCCGCGCCGCTCCGCGGGGCCTGGCGGCAGGTGCCGTGGGGCGCGTTGGCCGCGCTCCATCGCCTTTGTGAGCGCCCCGAAATGGCGCTGGGAAGCCGGGCTGTGCTCGGGCCATTTCCACGGCCGTACCTCCGCTGGGACCTGCCCTGACAAGCATCCCGGAGTGCCCGGGTTATTATGGTCTGCTTGTACTGTGCCTGCTTTACTTGCCCGAAGGCATGGAGGAAACAGGGTGGGAGCTGTGCGGCTCAGCCCTTCTCATAGACGAGGGTGTGCGGTGATGAATGGCCAACAGTTGTGCTACGTTACAGCTTAGGGAGGTGTGTGTGCTGAAGAAGATAGTACCCTTATTTATGTTTTAAACGTGAACTAGTGGCATGGGTTCCTTAAAAGGGAAGAGATTTTATATTCCTGAATAGTTATAAAAACAAGATAGTGCCTGGGGCTTGACAAAGGGAATGCACTAAGGAAGATAAAGCAGTACTTCAGATCTGTGGGTGGTGGCATCAGTCAAGTTCTGATGAATCACAGCAGAAGCTTTCCAACAGTTCATCGACATTACTGATGTGAAATGGCCCACGGGTAGCAGTGGGGAGGAGGGGAGGTTCATCTTTGTTCTTAGGAGTCTGGCTCTCGGATGTCTTTGTCTGCACGGGTCCTGCGTGCCGCCTGTGCGGGTGTGCAATCTGCCAGATCAAGTTTGTTGGGCCTTGCGCCCTCTCCCTGCTATTGAGCATCCAGCAGAGTGTGTGCTGGGGGCTGCCCCTGAGCAAAGTGTCCAGAAGAATTAACGGTTCTGTGTAAATCACAGGTAATGCCCCCAGCTACAAAGGAATTCAAGGGATTCGGGCAGAATTAAAAAGGGGGGATGAAGGCTGGAGACTGGTGCTGTGAGGTCCTTGCTAAAGTGAGATCAGAACTGTCTTCTGAAATTTAGCACCTGATCTGAACAGTATCTGTGGCATGCATCTGTTTTGAGACATGGATAGATGTTTCTTTCCGTGTTGGACCCTTGGTTTTTTAAATCATGAACGTTAACACTTTAGCCGCCACAGTATTTTCTGGGGAAAGTGGTGGTGAAGGTTGGGTGGAAGCTTTTAACCTGTTCATCAGATGTGTTGCTAACTGGTGGAGACACTAAGCAGTAGAGGATGGTGACCCCTGTGTGGAAAACCTGTTGTTTCCAGCAGGCCCTGTAAAATCCACTAAAGGTTTCCCAGCTGTAACTGGTCCCATGACTGGAAGAAGTTACCATTTGGTGGCACAGTTCACTTTTCTTCCAAGTTGACAAACCAGGGGATGGGCTAAGGGGATAAAAAGGTGGTGTTTCCTCTTACAGTGTGAATTTACAAATAGGTACAGCACAAGGAGATCTAGGAACTCTCGGAGTCTGAAGAACAAACTGGGACTTTATCACTTATTTTACAGCTTAATTTTTTTAAAAAATTATTTAAAACTCAGTTGATACATATCTAAATAGCTGGTATTTGAAAGGAGGTTAGGAGCTTTTGTTTCCTTGAGTAGTGAATGATAGGGTGCAGTGGGACACATGCTTTTCAGTCTGATTTAAATACGTCAAAACAACATTCTTATCGAAGATGGAAATAGATGCCTGTGTACCTTGCACATTCTGGATTAGAAACATTCTTTATTTACAGATAAGTTATCAATTTCCTTTCAATACCAAGTACAGTGATTAACTTCCTTTACCATGTGTCCACCACGTTGCAGAAAAATCTTGAAAAAACTGTTAGCGTACTATTTTTGTGCGGTTTGAAATCAGTCAGTTCAGCTTCTTAATGTAGAAGTTGTCTTCATAGAAAATGAGTGGTATTCTGCAGGACTTATTTTCTTCCACTTGAGGAAAGAAAGATGAATATTAGAAATATCAAGAACGTTATGCAGCGATTCAGTTGCGTATATCTTACCTGTTGAGTATGAAGTAGCCCTTTGCTTCTTTACCCTTGGGAAGGCACTGACCACCCTCTCTGCTGGGATCAGAGCTCCACCTCCTCTTTGTTCTGCCTTGAACTGGAGATGGGGGGGAGTGGGGGAGGAGGGGGAACCTGTTCCCCAGTGTTTGCTGGGAGCTGACGCTACAGTCTCCGCAGCTGTAGAGGTACGTACCCCTGCTACCGCTGCCCTGCAGCTAGAGGAGCTCCTTGGCTGATGGGCCACATTATGCGTCTCTGCAAGGAAGCTTGTCCCACAGTGCTTGCAGGGACTCTGCTCTTCACCTTCTGCATGCTTGCTTGCACCAATGATTTAAAAACTTCAGACACAAATTAGGGGGGAGATTATAATCTGGTAAATCTCACTTTCTGTATATTAAAATACATTGTACAATAGGAGCACAGTCCGAAGTGTATCTGTAACGTTCATTTTTTGCCTTAGCAAGGGAGTTCTGTAAAATCATCTGACATATACATGAAAATGTGGTTAAAATCTGTACTGTAAATTACAGTTCCTTGTTTGGAATCTAATCATGATTGTGCTTAGATCCCTTTTCAGTTTATTTTTACTAAAAAGGATTTCACTACTGATTTAATGGAGATGTTTTTGGCAGGACAAAGAGGAATGAATTGTTTGTAGATGTGGGTGTAAAAATCCGCAAAAATGTTTTCTTGGAATAGTAATACTGAGAAAGGAAATGGAGCGTGAGTAGAAAACTATATACCTTGAAGAAAGATGTGAGGGAGAAAAGTGCTGTATTTGCCAATATGGAAAGGAAATACTGAAGACATTAAAGAATGTATACTTTGGAACTTGTAGCTGATTCTGTTCCTTTGTTGTGAAGTAGGTTAAAAGGCAGCGTACAAAGGAATGTACTGGTAGCTCTTCTTCTTGGGACATGGGATTAAGAAGGGGAAAAAAAAAAAAGATAAAAAGTAGTGCAGTCATGCAAAATTACTGGCTATACCTGGCAGGATATAGCAGGGCTTGGCTGTTGGGTGCAAAGTTCTTGGGAGTTTCCTAGAAAGGAATTTACCACACTAATCCAAAAGTAAGAATGCAGCTACCAGCTCAGCAGAATGAATGCTTAATGGTGAATTAGAAGGCTTTGTTTTGCTTTTTGAAGACTTGCTTCTGTTACAAGATATCCAAAATATGCTGTTTGTGATTTATTTTTTTACAAAAGGGAAATAATGGAAAACGCTTTTTCTTTTCTAAAATTGTACAAGTATTTTATGTTGTGTAAGCTAAATCAGTGTATGTTATTCACCAGGCTCCTGGCATCTGTTGATATCTTAGAGCCACAGAGGATGTGGGCATTCAGACAGTTGAGTTATCCTGCATTAGGTTAGCTGTAGAGATCTGTTTCACAAGACTGTTACTTTTAAGGCTTTGTGCTTTCATGGGTTTAGCTAATATGTGCCCTGTCCTTTCCCTCCAGGCCACGATTCCTACAGCAAAATGAAAACTGTGTTTCAGCTACTGTGTGTCAGTCTGGCATGGTAATTTAAGCTGTCAGGTGAAGGTGTAATTTGTGCTGGTAATGTCAACAGATGATTGCAGTGGCTCTCCTGAGAAGGTACTTGGCCCTTACAGGCGGAGGCGATTTTCAAAAAGTGGAGGCAGAAGACAACAATTAAATGAGATCTTAAAGCATAGTGGAAGAATAGCCACATCGTATCAGTTAGAGTGTCCATCCAGACAATTAGCCAGTGTCTGACAGTGATGAGTAACAGATGTATGGTTGTGTAGTATCTTTACTGGACTACTGCTTCCAGCCTCCCAACAGTTCATGGTTCAAGGACTTCCAAAACTCAAGGCAGTACAATTTATGCAACAATTCTTAATGACATCTCTTCTGCAGCCTTGCTGCTCTTTGATCCTATGTAAATTCTTGAAGTCTGTAGCATCCAGTACTGAATCAGGTTCAGAAACCTCTTTTTCCCCCCCTCTTTTTCCCCCCCTCTTTTTCCCCCCCTCTTTTTCCCCCCCTCTTTTTCCCCCCCTCTTTTTCCCCCCCTCTTTTTTCCCCCCCTCTTTTTCCCCCCCTCTTTTTCCCCCCCTCTTTTTCCCCCCCTCTTTTTCCCCCCCTCTTTTTCCCCCCCTCTTTTTCCCCCCCTCTTTTTCCCCCCCTCTTTTTCCCCCCCTCTTTTTCCCCCCCTCTTTTTTCCCCCCCCTCTTTTTCCCCCCCTCTTTTTCCCCCCCTCTTTTCCCCCCCCTATTTTCCCCCCCCTATTTTCCCCCCACTTTTTTCCCCCCCTCTTTTTCCCCCCCTCTTTTTCCCCCCCTCTTTTTCCCCCCCTCTTTTTCCCCCCCTCTTTTTCCCCCCCTCTTTTTCCCCCCCTCTTTTTCCCCCCCTCTTTTTCCCCCCCCCTTTTTCCCCCCCTCTTTTTCCCCCCCTCTTTTTCCCCCCCTCTTTTTCCCCCCCTCTTTTTCCCCCCCTCTTTTTCCCCCCCTCTTTTTCCCCCCCTCTTTTTCCCCCCCTCTTTTTCCCCCCCTCTTTTTTCCCCCCCTCTTTTTCCCCCCTCTTTTTCCCCCCCTCTTTTTCCCCCCCCTCTTTTTCCCCCCCCTCTTTTTCCCCCCCTCTTTTTCCCCCCCTCTTTTTCCCCCCCTCTTTTTCCCCCCCTCTTTTTTCCCCCCCTCTTTTTCCCCCCCCTCTTTTTCCCCCCCTCTTTTTCCCCCCCTCTTTTTCCCCCCCTCTTTTTCCCCCCCTCTTTTTCCCCCCCTCTTTTTCCCCCCCTCTTTTTCCCCCCCTCTTTTTCCCCCCCTCTTTTTCCCCCCCTCTTTTTCCCCCCCTCTTTTCCCCCCCTCTTTTTCCCCCCCTCTTTTTCCCCCCCTCTTTTTCCCCCCCTCTTTTTCCCCCCCCTCTTTTTCCCCCCCCTCTTTTTCCCCCCCTCTTTTTCCCCCCCCTCTTTTTCCCCCCCTATTTTTCCCCCCCTCTTTTTCCCCCCCTCATTTTTCCCCCCCTCTTTTTCCCCCCCTCTTTTTCCCCCCCTCTTTTTCCCCCCCTCTTTTTCCCCCCCTCTTTTTCCCCCCCTCTTTTTCCCCCCCTCTTTTTCCCCCCCCTCTTTTTCCCCCCCTCTTTTTCCCCCCCTCTTTTTCCCCCCCTCTTTTTCCCCCCCTCTTTTTCCCCCCCTCTTTTTCCCCCCCTCTTTTTCCCCCCCTCTTTTTCCCCCCCTCTTTTTCCCCCCCTCTTTTTCCCCCCCTCTTTTTCCCCCCCTCTTTTTCCCCCCCTCTTTTTCCCCCCCCTCTTTTTCCCCCCCTCTTTTTCCCCCCCCTCTTTTTCCCCCCCCTCTTTTTCCCCCCCTCTTTTTCCCCCCCTCTTTTTCCCCCCCTCTTTTTGCCCCCCCTCTTTTTCCCCCCCTCTTTTCCCCCCCCCTTTTTTCCCCCCCCTCTTTTTCCCCCCCTCTTTTTCCCCCCCTCTTTTTCCCCCCCCCTTTTTCCCCCCCCCCCTCTTTTTCCCCCCCTCTTTTTCCCCCCCTCTTTTTCCCCCCCTCTTTTTCCCCCCCTCTTTTTCCCCCCCTCTTTTTCCCCCCCTCTTTTTCCCCCCCTCTTTTTCCCCCCCTCTTTTTCCCCCCCCTCTTTTTCCCCCCCTCTTTTGCCCCCCCCTCTTTTTCCCCCCCTCTTTTTCCCCCCCTCTTTTTCCCCCCCTCTTTTTCCCCCCCTCTTTTTCCCCCCCCTCTTTTTCCCCCCCCTCTTTTTCCCCCCCTCTTTTTCCCCCCCCTCTTTTTCCCCCCCCTCTTTTTCCCCCCCTCTTTTTCCCCCCCTCTTTTTCCCCCCCCTCTTTTTCCCCCCCTCTTTTTTCCCCCCCTCTTTTTCCCCCCCTCCTTTTTTTTTTTTTTTATTCTTTCTTGAAAGAGACATGAACAGTCATTTCAGTTCTCACTACAACTTCTGACTGTGCGGACCTGTGTCATGTATCGTCTGTCTTAGTCATCCTTTTCCAGAATGAAGAATCCTTTGGGAGTTCATACAGCTAAGAGGTGCTGATGTCACAGTTGTTGCTCAGTGGATGTAATTTGGAGGTCTTAGCTTATTTTTTTTTTTATGCTTTTAATGCAGACTCATTTAACTTGGCTCATATAAATGCAAGAAAAATCTAAAAGGATGCAGCTGTGCAGCTACAGCAATTCAGCTTCTCAAGGAGCATTGTTTTCTTTGTGGCTGATGCACAAGTGAAAACTACAGAGAGAATCCTTCAAGTAAGCAGAAGAAGGAGTGGCATATCATTTACTGAAATTTGAGTTGGACTGAAAAAAAGTTATATGACCTTCAGAGCTTTACCTGAAAAGAAAACCAGGATAAGTACAAAGGATCAGGATGAAGAAGAAATACATCTATATACTGTTATGGAAAAGAGCATGTTATGCTACTGATTCATGTTTTAGATATACTTTAAAGATGACACTGGTTATTAAGTGATTCTGTCAATACAGTCAGGAGTTTCTTGGTGGTTTTATGCTTATATGTGTTAACCAAAGCTAATTATGGGATCTGACTCTTTTCCCCCACTGCTTATTATATTCTGTATGGTCATATATGCTGATAATCTATTTATGAAAGCTTTTCTGATATCATAAGAAAACAGGGATCTAATCTCACCTTCTTCCTCTTGAATGGATTGCAGGCCAGGACTTGTTTCATCAGTGATTCAATGTAGTGGCAGAACTGGGCTTCACTTCTCTGGAGTGTGTTACCATTACATAGAAAATTTTTCTGCAGTGGAATCCTAAGCTGTAGCTGTTTTGGACGAGACTTTTGTTCTTCTGGGGACTGCAGTTATCTGTAAATACCACTACTTACTGTCAATATAAGAAGTAGTTAAAAAACTTGTATCTTCTTCTGTACCATCATCTTCAGATTATCTAAGATAAATGCTGCAATCTGTTACTTTCACACAGAACATGTTGACTTAAACTGACCTCTTTATTTGCTTGAAAGTAGACTTGTACTCAAATGCATCACTGAGCTGAGGGAGACCAAAGTGTTCTGTAAATTAACCCTCACAATGTCCCTGTGAGAGTAGTGACCACTTTATTTCTTATGTTACAGGCTTGGGGTCCAAATAAGCTGTGACTCAGGCAGCAAGCTAATGGCAGATGTGTGATTAAAATGCAAGTTTCCACTCTTGGTCTCTTATGCAAGTTATTAAATCTTTCTTTTCTGAAAATGAGAGAAACAGTAAAAATTATTCCATTCACGTTGCCTATTTCAGCACGCGTGCCATACGTCTGGTGTGCTGTCATGGATCCTCTGTGGTTAAGTCATTGGTTGATTCACTTCTATGCAAAGAAACAAGTGGTTTCTGAATAATTTCCTCAGGAAGAACATGCTATTGTTTTAATGATGAATGAAAAACAGAATAGAGTTCCCCAATGTGTAAGTGTTTTATAAAGAGTAACTGTGTCAAAAGAAACAAAGGGGGGGAAAAATGAAGTCAGTGAAAGTATCAGGCATCATTTTAGCTACACAGACTACAGTTCAATGCTGTGGCTTCTGGCTTATGTTTCTTTGTTTCGGTGATGTTACAAATGTACTAGAGCAGACTGAAAATAAGTGACTTGTGGTCAGTCACGAGCACTTGATGCTTGCAGGGTAATGTTTAGTGTCCAGGAATTGGAGAAGAACAACACATCCCTGCAGTTTCTGCAGTAAGATGCATCTCTGCAGAAAAACTGTGAAAATCCCAACATTTTGTACGTGAACTTTCTGAAAAGTTAGGTATTTCATCTGCTGCATCAGATGCTTTGCTGACAGTAAGTGAAACCAAGTGACTGCTGCAGAACTCGTTCATGCAAACCGTGGGTGAAGGATAAAAGCCCAGTTGTCACTGGAGAGGGAAACCATTTTAGTTGTACCAAAATCTGCTTTGTCTCTGATCTTTCATCCCCATCCTTAATGAGACCTACCGAATGCCTTGTTTCAGAAGAGGCTAGGAATTAAATTCATGCCTCCTGTATGCTGTAAGCCATGAACCGCAGAGTGGTTTTGATGATGTGCTGTGGCATCATACTTGTTATCACAGACAAACTCATATTCCACAGGCTACAAATACCTGTCTCCTTCCTTCAGGAAGCAATCTTCTCAAAATCCTCTCCCCTCCTCCCCCCACCCCCCCCACCCCAGCATCCTTCCTAATCCATAGATAATAACTAAATTGTTTTCCATATCGTCTAAGCATATATCATTAAACTTTTCCTACTCATGTATAGGTTTGAAATTTGCTTCTGACCCAGAGAGAGACTTGTGCACTCAAAAGATTCCATTAGACCAGCTGATGATTACTTGTATCTACAGACCTCATCTTATACTGTATACATTGTGCATGCTTGCACTTCTTTCTCTTGATCTGTGGTACTTTGCAAAGACTTGTTTTAGGAAATGTGGTCCTCAGCTCAAGTAGTTTCCAGTGGTTGTGTATCATGATCACGCAATTTTGTGTTTTCTGTGCCAAAAAATTCAGTAAAAATTAGTAGTTGCTACACAGGAAACTCAGAAAATCTGGTGCAATGTAACTTCTTTTGAACAAAGTGTTGTAATTCTTATCATGTTTTTATCTGTTTCTCGCTGACTCTTGCTGTTTGTTTTCTGACTTTCATCTGAAACTGCTGGACTAGGGAGACGACTCCGTGATGGCATGCAGCAAGACAGCATACGTGATGTTTTTAAGCTTTTTTAAGTCAGCTGTGATTTTTCAGGCTATTATAAACGTTGTTGTGA